>NC_090265.1:727779533-728082564 GCF_040414725.1 Anabrus simplex
GTAGAATATTGGTTAGTGGGACGTAAAGCAAATAACATTATTATTATTATTATTATTATTATTATTATTATTATTATTATTATTATTATTATTATTATTATTATTATTATTATTATTATTATTATTATTATTATTATTATTATGTATTACATCTATCATTTGAGGAACCTTTCTTCCGTGGGCTGCATCTGTACATAATTTGTCTCCCTGCTGCTTTGATTATCAATAAAACGGCTAAAGTTGTCTGCCAGTGTTCAAGCTACTTCCTTCAAAACAAACAAAAAATATGTTAGTTTCATCCTACAAAAATTTATTTTTTTCATCAGTGACAACTTATTTTCTCCAATTTAAGAAAAATGATGCTTAGCCCGTTTTTGCGTGCATCCATTCAGTTGAATCTCTAGATTAATGCTTGTTGTGGGTATGATGATAATAATAATAATAATGTTATTTTGCTTTACGCCCCACTAACTAGTTTTACAGTTTCCGGAGACACCAAAGTGCCGGAATTTAGTCTCACAGGAGTTCTTTTAAGTGCCAGTAAATCTACTGACGTATTTGAGCACCTTCAAATACCACCGAACTGAGCCACTCGGTCTGGCATTGTGGATATCCACAGGTTTTCTATCTACATGTGAGGTGAACTATATTTTGATAATACAGCCAAAACTGGTTTAGGATGATTTTCTGGGGACCAAAAAGATGTCATAAAGAGGAAACATGCTAACAAATGTAAAAATATGCTTCTAAATTTAAAGTTAGATTTGAATGTCAAAATAATTATGATAAAAACAAAGAAACAAGTGTTTACAATTATAATTAATGAAATGAATAAAGTGATAATACATTTTAACCTTCTACTGCATGAATTACTTTTCGTTTGTGTTTTGTAATGAAAATATCAAGTTTTAAAGTTCAACTAGTGTGTATTCTTTGATTTACCAAAAATTCTTAACTGGGGCTAATACCTTAACACTCGTATGTGGTTTGCCATAATAAAATATATATACAATTTTTCACAATTACGCTAAGCTTTTTACATTCAAAGACTGAACATTGCTGCCTACTGGCGATAAGTACGTATTGCAAAGCGCAATGCCGGTAATGTCTTTGACGTTGAGCCAGAGGTACAGTTGAAGGTATGCCATAAAACTATCTTTGTACACAATGTGTATTTAATTACCTAGGTGAAAAGTAACACAGAAAAGAAAAGAAAAAAACACGTTTGTACGACTATCAGCTATAAGGACCGTTGATTGGTGGTTCCTTCGGAGTCGAATATGACTATTAGGTCATCAGTCTAAAAGGCTGGGTTATGTACGGTTATACGGAAACTGCAAAACTGATGGTGGTTCCAAACTGAGACGTATTAGGCAGGATGAAGAGTAGGCTAGTTTGCCATTGCTTTCCTCATTGGATCAGAAAGTGCTATTGTAGCATGACTGGCCTAATGAGTAGTAATTTTTGTAACACTAGGACGCACTAGTCATGCTCCGAACGCCATTATTCAGCACTGCTCACACCCCAGCAGCTTTCGCACTGTCACAACCACAAACTTGAGCGAGACTTCGGTGGAAGCTACCTTTGCTCTGGCCTGTGCCAAGAGATAGACGCAATATAACAAAATTAAATATACATGAATTAATGACATTCTAGGGCATATGGGGGCAGTAAGAGAGCCCCGCTTCTTGGACTAACGGCATGAGCGCGGAAAGTCAGAGCACCTGACTTCTAATAGTTTGTGCTGTAAAGACTAGATGACGATAAGCGGAGACCAGGCCGAAGGAAAAAGTATATTATGTTTACGCAGTACAATCATACAGTTCGATTGTTGTTCATTGTTCATGGTCTACTCCTAAATACGCTTTTATGTCGGCCTACAGTATTTCTACAAGTACAGGTAGTGATCAAACATGTCAATAAATGCTACGCATAACCTATTGAAATCAATATAATTAAAGATATTTACTTAGCACAAGGCGTTGTATACAAAATATATTTTGTTTCCTCGCCCTAATCCAAGTGGTTCATGGTGTGGGTTACTGTAGTCGCATCCTAGTTCGTGAACCATGGGCAATGGCTGAGTGGCCTAGTAAGTGGTCCTGAGAGTCGGGAACCAGTTGCTATGGAATGGGAGTGGGCATCTCGGACATACTCCATTGTCATGAAACAGCAGGAATAGATGAAATTAGACCTGAAATGGTGAAGTATAGTGGGAAGGCAGGAATGAAATGGCTTCATAGAGTAGTAAGATTAGCATGGAGTGTTGGTAAGGTGCCTTCAGATTGGACAAAAGCAGTAATTGCACCTATCTATGAGATAGGGAACAGGAAGGATTGCAACAACTATCGAGGTATCTCATTGATTAGTATACCAGGCAAAGTATTCACTGGCATCTTGGAGGGGAGGGTACGATCAGTAGTTGAGGGGAAGTTGGATGATAACCAGTTTGGTTTCAGACCACAGAAGGGCTGTCAGGATCAGATTTTCAGTATGTGCCAGGTAATTGAAAAATGCTACGAGAGGAATAGGGAGTTGTGTTTATGTTTCGTAGATCCAAAGAAAGCATATGACAGGGTACCGAGGGAAAAGATGTTTGTCATGCTGGCGGACTAACGGAATTAAAAGTAGATTAGTAAAATCAATCAAAGGCATTTATGTTGACAATTGGGCTTCAGTGAGAATTGATGGTATAATGAGTTCTTGGTTCAGGGTAATTACAGGGGTTAGACAAGGCTGTAATCTTTCACCTTTGCTGTTCGTAGTTTACATGGATCATCTGCTGAAAGGTATAAAATGGCAGGGAGGGATTCAGTTAGGTGGAAATGTAGTAAGCAGTCTGGCCTATGCTGACGACTTGCTCTTGATGGCAGATTGTGCCGAAAGCCTGCAGTCTAATATCTTGGAACTTGAAAAAAGGTGCAATGAGTATGGTATGAAAATTAGCCTTTCGAAGACTAATTTGATGTCAGTAGGTAAGAAATTCAACAGAAATTGACTGTCAGATTGGTGATACAAAGCTAGAACAGGTCGATTATTTCATGTATTTAGGTTGTGTGTTCTCCCAGGATGATAATATAGTAAGTGATGATGATGCTTGTTGTTTTAAGGGGCCTAACATCGAAGGTCATCGGCCCCTAATGGAACGAGTTGGACATGATACATGATATTTAAAATGTTAAAATAATATAATAAGTGAGATTGAATCAAGGTGTAGTAAAGCTAATGCAGTGAGCTCGCAGTTGCGATCAACAGTATTCTGTAAGGAGGAAGTCAGCTCCCAGACGAAACTATTTTTACATCGGTCTGTTTGCAGACCAACTTTGCTTTACGGGAGCAAAAGCTGTGTGGACTAGGGATATCTTATTCATAAGTTAGAAGTAACAGATATGAAAGTAGCGACGATGATTGCTGTTAAAATTGAAATAATTGATAAGGAGATTCCACCTATTCAATACCAAAGAATAAGAAATGTAGTGAATTACATTCTCATTTAATAATAATTAGAAATGGTACCGGTTTCGACCCTAGTCCAGGTCATCATCAGCCGATTAAGAAATGGAAAACAATGCATAGAATCAGTAGAAGAGGCAATATGAAAAGGAAATGAACGGGGGTTGACACTGTAAAACTTAGAAGAAGTAAAATACAAGTCATACAAAAGAAAAACAGTGCGCAATTCTCTTAGCGGCAGCAAAGCACACGCAGCGCTAGGCAAGGTCCCACAATGATTACGAATAGCGGAGAACTGTTCAAAGCCAGTTATTTAAACACTGTCAAGCATAAAGTCACATCACAATCGAACACATACGAAGGTCCATATTCGTGTAGGAGTTGAAGACGAGCAGATTCATTGAAGCAACTTGCCAGCTCCCGCTGATCAGCGCGACACATTCAATATCAGGCACTGTGGTTTCAAACGCGCTGATCACCGGGAGCTGGCAAGTTGCTTCAATGAATCTGCTTGTCTTCAACTCCTGCACGAATATGGACCGTCGTATGTGTTCGATTGTGATGTGACTTTATGCCTGACAGTGTTTAAATAACTGGCTTTGAACAGTTCTCCGCTATTCGTAAACATTGTGGGACTTTGCCTAGCGCTGCGTGTGCCTTGCTGCCGCTAAGAGAATTGCGCACTGTTTTTCTTTTGAATGACTTGTATTTTACTTCTTCTAAGTTTTGGAGTGTATACCCCCGTTCATTTCCTTTTCATATTGCATCTTCTACTGATCCTATGCATTGTTTTCCATTTCTTAATCGGCTGATGATGACCTGGACTAGGGTCGAAACCGGTACCATTTCTAATTATTATTAAATGAAAATGTAATTCACTACATGCCTTATTCTTTGGTATTAAATAGGTGGAATCTCCTTATCAATTATTTCAATGTTAATTGTGATATTCTTCAATACGGAACAATGAAATTTTTTACTTTAGATGATTGCTGGTACAAACAGGTGGGAACAATGGCAGGACGGTACTCAGAATGAGGAGATAAAGGCTAAGGCCGCGTGCACACCCGAGCGCGCTTCGCATAGTGTGTCGCGTGTAGCGTGAAGTGCTTTGCATGTCGCAAGGCGTGCTTGCTGTTCACACCGAAAACTCTACGCCGTGCTCTCAGCTTAGTTTAGCGCGAAGCGTTTTAAGGTGGTCACGAATTAATGCCGTTATCCAGGTACAATAGAAACAGTTTACTGATGGATAATAGTTACCTAAAATTGAAAATTAGAAAGAAGAATCGAAAGTGGGTTCATGAATTTAAGGAAGAACAAATTACTTTCGGAGAATTCCATCGTTTGTACAGAGATACAAGACTTTATCGCCATAAATTTTATGATTACTTAAGAATGACAAAAAATACCTTTGACCTTCCAAACCCAGCAACTGAAATGTGGCAACAGGTAGCAGAGATGTATTGCGAGAAATTCAATTTTCCCAATTGTCGAGGAGCACCGGGCAGCAAACAGGTGGAAATTAAACTTCCGACTAAATCACGCTCGTTATGTAATAATTATGTATGGTATTTTGCAATATGTCCGCCTCTGTGGTGTAGTGGTTAGCGTGATTAGCTGCTACCCCCGGAGGCCCGGGTTCGATTCCCGGCTCTGCCACGAAATTTGAAAAGTGGAACGGGGTCCACTCAGCCTCGGGAGGTCAACTGAGTAGAGGTGGGTTCGATTCCCACCTCAGCCATCCTGGAAGTGGTTTTCCGTGGTTTCCCACTTCTCCTCCAGGCGAATCCTGGGATGGTTCCTAACTTAAGGCCACGGCCGCTTCCTTCCCTCTTCCTTGCCTATCCCTTCCAATCTTCCCATCCCTCCACAAGGCCCCTGTTCAGCATAGCAGGTGAGGCCGCCTGGGCGAGGTACTGGTCATACTCCCCAGTTGTATTCCCCGACCAAGAGTCTGAAGCTCCAGGACACTGCCCGTGAGGCGGTAGAGGTGGGATCCCTCGCTAAGTCCGAGGGAAAAACCGAACCTGGAGGGTAAACAGATGATGATGTTGATTTTGCAATATTGTTACAGTTAGCATACACAATTTTTATCATCGTAATAAAAGTGGAGTAAATGTGCGACAAATATAATTCATAAACAGAAATATTTACTTCCAAGACCACTACTAGCCTGCAGAGTGATATACTTCATGTTACCACCCTCCATTGGCAAAATTATAAACCGATATGACAGAGTCTGGGGGATTCTATGCACTTTGTCACAAAGTGTCCGACTACATGGCTAAATGGTTACCGTACTGGCCTTTGGTCGCAGGAGTCCTGGGTTCGATTCCCGGTAGAGTCGGATATTTTAATCATAATTAGTAATTTCTATTGGCATGGTGGCTGGGTGTATGTGTGTATTCATAATAATTTCATCCTCATCACGACGCAGGTCACCTACGGGAGTCAATTCAAAAGACCTGCACCTGGCAAGCCGAACTTGTCCTCGGACACTTCCATCAATTTCATCCTGTCACAACGTTAAGCCCATTAAAACGTGACCGCAGACGTAATATTACTGTATATGTTTACTGTAGGAATGCGATAAAACTGTTGTAGATACTTAAGTCCACTTATTTTGCAAAACAGTTAAATTTTTATGGTTTTTGTGTCTTGGGTTCCATATTTTTTCTCCTTGAAACTCTGCATGAATAATTTCTTCCTCCAAAGCTTCAGAACCAGCTAGGTAACGCTAAGCAATTAACCAACACTGCGCGTTGTCTGGCGCTTCGCTTAGCTGTATGGTAGGCGTTCAGCGCAGCAGAGCGCGGACGGTGTGAACACCTAGCTTAGGAACAAAGCACTGGTTATGCTTAGCGTGACGCTTAGCCTTGAGCAACACGCGACACACTATGCGAAGCGCGCTCGGTGTGCACGCGGTCTAAGTTAGGAATGAACTCTGTGGATGAAGTTGTATGCATAAACCGGCTTTGGTGGTGGGGTCGTGTGAGGCGAATGGAGGAGGATAGGTTACCTAGGAGAATAATGGACTCTGTTATGGAGGGTAAGAGAAGTAGAGGGAGACCAAGATGACGATGGTTAGACTCAGTTTCTAACGATTTAAAGATAAGAGGTATGGAACTAAATGAGGCCACAGCACTAGTTGCAAATAGAGGATTGTGGCGACGGATAGTAAATCCACAGAGGCTTGCAGACTGAACGCTGAAAGGCATAACAGTCTTTAATGATAATATATGTATGTAACCTAATCTAATTCACTGAATAGAACGAGACAGTAGGCACAATAAAAGTGTTCAAAGTTGTGCTCGCATTTTTTCTAGAGACCAACAGTAATACCAACATAATAATCTTCTTTTGGTTGCTTACAATTGTGTTTAAAGCCGTCGTAGGAATGTCCTACATCTGGACATGTGTGGATTAGCATCCACTTTCTCATTTGGTTGATATTTAGGTTATCGAATATTAAGACTTTATGAGTTGCTACCTGTACAATGCTAGAAGCTGAGTTGACATCTAACAGTGAAGGGGTTAGGAATTCCTATTCCCCTGTTTGAATAAATACTTTAAATTAGTTGGCCCTCAGTATAATGAGGACATGAGTATGAAAAACAAAATTTGTTTGGGAGCAGTCATTTTGAAAGTCCCAAGATGATATGCCAGTATCACTGAGTGATGATGATTTCTACCTTAAAAACTACAACAAATCTTTTCATGTGGGGAAGAAAAGAAATCGGTGATTTCCGGAAGACTGCAATTCTGAGAAGTAGTTGTAATTTTACTGATTTTTTTAAAATTGTAATTGCAATTTAAAAATAGTTCACAGGTAACTATAATTTAGCCCATTTACTTTTATCATGTACTTTTCCCATCACTGGACATAATTCATCCCGAAGGACAGCGGGATAATCACCTAGATCAGTGGTTCCCAAACTTTTGTAGTCCATCTAGGCTATAAACCATTTTAATCACGCTGAGTGAAATAGTACCGGTAGTTTAGGAGAAGGCCTAAAATTTAATTCTCAGATATATATGTTATTAGTGGTCATATCTTAATGAAAATCGATATGAAAAGTCGGTGAATAAGTCGCTATAATCCATGCTATAAATAATTGTATTCACGCTGAGTGAAATGGTAGTTTAGGGGACGGCCTAAAATGTAATTCTCAAATATTTATGTTATTGGTGTCCGTATCTTAATGTAAATCGGTATTCAAAGTCAGGAAATGCGTCCCTATAATCTAGCCTATAAATAATTGTATCCACGCTGAGTGAAATGGTAGTTTAGGGGAAGGTCTAAAATTTAGTTCTGAAATATTGATGTTATTAGTGGTCCTATCTTAATGAAAACCGGTATACAAATTCGGGGAATAAGTCACTATAATCTAGACCATAAATAATTTTATTCACGCTGAGTGACGTGGTTCTTTAGGGGAAGGCCTAAAATTTAATTCTCAAATATTCACGTTAATAGTGGTCGTATCGATATAAATACTACATAACTAAAGTGATATAGTATTAAATTTCCGATCATTTATGTCTTATGCATTGTTACCGTACCGCCTGTTATCACAGAGATATTCATGAATTTTTGATTTTTCTTACCAAGTCCATATCAGGGCCGAGTCACAAGAAAATGGGTGAACAGAATTTAATGAAAATCGGTATGTAAAGTCGGAGAATAAGGAACTACAGTTACGCTATAAATAATTTTATAAGACGCCCTAATATAACAAAGTCGAAAGAAAACTAAATGTGAAGGCTTATAATATAGAAAGCTAATAAAATTGATCAACAATAACATTGACCATTGTTTGTTGTGATGTGCTTTGTGTCTTCTCTTGCCACTCATCTCCGACAAATAGGATTACTGCTGCGTACCGAGTATTTTTTTTAAATTTACCTTACGTTGCACCGACACAGATAGGTCTTATGACGACGATGGGATAGGAAAGGGCTAGGAGTGTGAATGAAGCGGCCTTGTCCTTAATTAAGGTACAGCCAAAGCATTTGCCTAGTGTGAAAATGGGAAAACCACGGAATACCATCTTCAGGGCTGCCGACAGTGGGGTTCGAATCCACTATTTCCTGGATGCAAGCTCTCAGCTGTGCGCCCCTAACCACACGGCCAACTCGCCCGGTCGTACCGAGTGTAACAGCCTTCCTGAATATTGGCGGGAAGTAGCTGGGAGCTAGATAACATTCTTCTTTAACATGCCATTCCTCTGGTTCGTAAATTTTCTGATACTACTGGTTCATCAAAGCATTCAAGCTATTCAATCCCTACTTCATACCTGCCAACTTTTACGGTTTATCCGTAAAATTTGCGGAAATTGCAGCATTTTACGGTTTTACGGGTGGACGGTGTCATTTTACTACTTCACGGACAAAAATTTGAAATAAAATTCGATAATCGCTCTACTTCCGTAGAATCGATTGTTTGCGTGGGTCGAAGCACGCTCGGTCTTGGTTGAAGGCAAGTCCACGATAGTCGATAACTCATTCTTTGATATGACTGGTATTTTTACCGTGTGTTGTTTGTGTCGTTATTGGAATTGAATTTAAAACAAGCGTCTCGGTATAATACTGCGATAATACGACCTGGCCAATCACAACGCATTCTCGCAGAGTCTGTGGCCCTGGCCGCTTTATTCCCATAATTCCCTTGCTTTGGTTATGGCGACTTCGCGATTAGTTTGTTAGGATGATCAGCTGATGAGGAGGGCGTCAGAGATCGAATCCAGCCTATTTATGCCACTATATACTGAAACGGTAACACCCTACGAGCATTCACGTTTCATTCTTTTATTAAGAGAAGCTCGCTAACACCCGGCCGTAAGCATTTAAAACTTGCACCGAGCGCACAGGCATAATGGGAACTGCGAGCAAGTTCGCGACGTTCCAGTACACCGGCCAAGGACAAGCGACGTCACGCAGAAGGTTCCTTCGTGTTCCATTGCTGCATGAACGAAATATAAGCGAGTCGCCAGCCTGGGGTAAGGCAGAATGTAAGCAGAGAGCCTGCAGTAAAGCAGAAAGAGAGTGTGCGGTATGCGACGGCAGTGTGCTGAAGGCAGAGAGTGGAGTGAGTCGGCAGTAAGCCGTGAGTCAGCGAGTGTGTGCAAGTAAGCACGTCGCGACATAATTCGTCTCTCGGTCCGGCTGTATATTTGAATTCGTTTAAAGACTGTGTTCTCGCCAGCTTGAATTCATTTAAAGACTGTGTTCTCACATAAACTGTGCCAGCTTTGAATTCGTTTAAAAACTGTGTTCTTGCATTAATTGTGTCAGCTTTGAATTCGTTTAAAGACTGTGTTCTCGCCAGCTTGAATTCATTTAAAGACTGTGTTCTCACATAAACTGTGCCAGCTTTGAACTGTGTTCTTGCATTAATTGTGTCAGCCTTGAATTCGTTTAAAGACTGTGTTCTCGCCAGCTTGAATTCATTTAAAGACTGTGTTCTCACATAAACTGTGCCAGCTTTGAATTCGTTTAAAACTGTGTTCTTGCATTAATTGTGTCAGCCTTGAATTCGTTTAAAGACTGTGTTCTCGCCAGCTTGAATTCATTTAAAGACTGTGTTCTCACATAAACTGTGCCAGCTTTGAATTCGTTTAAAACTGTGTTCTTGCATTAATTGTGTCAGCCTTGAATTCGTTTAAAGACTGTGTTCTCGCCAGCTTGAATTCATTTAAAGACTGTGTTCTCACATAAACTGTGCCAGCTTTGAATTCGTTTAAAACTGTGTTCTTGCATTAATTGTGTCAGCTTTGAATTCGTTTAAAGACTGTGTTCTCGCCAGCTTGAATTCATTTAAAGACTGTGTTCTCACATAAACTGTGCCAGCTTTGAATTCGTTTAAAACTGTGTTCTTGCATTAATTGTGTCAGCCTTGAATTCGTTTAAAGACTGTGTTCTCGCCAGCTTGAATTCATTTAAAGACTGTGTTCTCACATAAACTGTGCCAGCTTTGAATTCGTTTAAAACTGTGTTCTTGCATTAATTGTGTCAGCTTTGAATTCGTTTAAAGACTGTGTTCTCGCCAGCTTGAATTCATTTAAAGACTGTGTTCTCACATAAACTGTGCCAGCTTTGAATTCGTTTAAAACTGTGTTCTTGCATTAATTGTGTCAGCTTTGAATTCGTTTAAAGACTGTGTTCTCGCATTAATTGTGTCTATCCGTTGAACTGTGTTGCATTATGATCTTAAGTGCCAGTGATAATCTGAAAATCACGACGTACTGGAACTTGGACTGTCATTTATTTCAACAAATGTATTATGCTGGTGGAGTACAGTGCAGAGACTGTACTCGATTTTCTTTATGAAGTGCTTGATCACCGCACCTCGGAAGGTCCTAGATTGTTTCATTTGCGTATTATTCCAAATACGAACTGTGACTCTAACTTTATCCTTGCTGCTGTGGGAACTATTTCGGCGTGCTTCGCCATAGGGAAGTGTCACACCAGTACCCCATGACGTCAAATGTGGAAGCTCCACATTTCCCCGTTCCTGCCTCTGGTTCGAGTCATCAACACTAATACAAACACCAACGACGGAAGACAACGCCGACGCCGACCGCAAGACGACGCAGCCGCCGCGGGACAACGTCCTCTTCACGCCCTCAGGGACAAATCTACAATTCAGCTATAAAAGGTGACATAATTATTTGCCTATTTATTGAATAAACTGAAGGATCCACTTAATCATGAATTTTTCTTTCACTACCCTTCTCTCTTACTCTCTTAGCATGGGCCGTACACGCCTTGTCGTTCCTCATGCTCTCCGATATACTGAAGTACGGGCGTTCCTGTTACAGAGAGAAGGTAGTGAATAGTGGCACCCATGACGTTGGGGCCAGATTAAAGAGAGTAAAGTGATAAAAATTAACTTTGAAATCAGTGATATCTTAACTTACCAATTCAAATAAAAGTGCATAGTACGTACGTTAATTCCAGTTCAGTGAATATGTTAAAATTTTACGAAGTTCAATTCAATGACTTTGACGAAATTTTAAACTTTTGGCACAGAACTCTGATCAAGTTTATGGCACAAGTGATTATTTTTCTCTTTCTCTTGCTATGTAAAACATTTCAGGCATAATTTTATGCACAAGTGTTTGATATTTTGTGTTGGTGAAATTTTGAACTTTACCATTGGACAATAATGGTGATATTTAATTTTATGCACAAGTGTTTGATATTTTGTGTTGGTGAAATTTTGAACTTTACCATTGGACAATAATGGTGACATTTAATTTTATGCACAAGTGTTTGATATTTTGTGTTGGTGAAATTTTGAACTTTACCATTGGACAATAATGGTGATTTTACGTATGAGGTGAATGATTGTATTTTCTGCATTTTGTGAAAATAACGACATTAATATGGAAAATATACTAGCTGCCATTGAGGCTTTAAAAATCAGTCTAAATGACAGGATTACGGAAAGTAACACTAATCTCGGGCGTAGGATTGCAGAATCTAACAATACTTTAGGAGCTCAACTTAAAGAATCTAACGCGACCCTGGAAGCCACTAAGGCTAGTATAGGTCAACTTAGGGAGGCTAATGAAGCAACTAATCGTAGTATCACTCAACTAAGGGAAGCTAATGATGCCAACATTGTAAAATTGACAGAATCTGTTGATCAAAAATTTGCAGAAGTTAATAATAATTTGGAACGTAGGCTCAATAGTGCAGGTGCCGAAATTGAAAAAAGATTTAAAGAATCTAACAAAAGAATGGATTCTAAGTTTACGGAAATAAATGAAAGATTAACACGTGACTTAGAAACCATTAAGCAAGACATAAAATCACAAGTGGCGGAGGACTTAAAACTTGCTTTCCCGTCTTCTTCTCAGGAAGTCCTTAAAGAAGTAGAAAGCTTAAAGGAAGAATTTCAAGAGTCCCATGCTCAATTATCTCTTGCGCAAACTAAAATCGCGTCTATTCAAGACAAACTTCATGAATCTGTTAAAAATAATTTCATGAAGTTGGGAAACGAAATTACTCTTCTGAAAAGTCAGCAAGAGGAGGCCGATAAACGTGTCAAGACTCAGTTAGATAATGCTCACACGCAGATTACTCGTATCTGTCGCGATGTAGCAGAAGTCAAGACCGACATAGAGAAGGAGGTCAAGGAAATTGAGAATTCCGTACAGGGGAAAATTAAAACCCTAAAACTTGAACTCCAAGGAGATATAGAAGCTCTCAACAGCAAAGTATCGCAAATCGAACAGGATGTTTCATCATCTAGCCTTCACAACACTAGTGGAGAATCCATGAATGTTTCCACAGTTTTTAAAATAACTGAGGAAAAACCAGCCAAATTTTCGGGGAAGGAGGAGTATACTGCTAAGGAGTTTCTCCTCAACCTCGAAGAATTCTTTCAAGAAAATCACGTTAAGACCGACCGTCGTTTACGAATAGCATCTCGATTGTTAGAAGGCAAGGCGTTAATGTGGTTTGCCGCTTTTAAATTCAGTATTAACACTTACGAAGAATTTAAGGAAGCCTTACTTAGACGATTTTGGAGTGCTGAGGCTCAGCACCTGATAAAACTTCAATTATACTCTAGAAAGTATAACACGTCCGTCAATTCCTCGCGATATTCAGATTATCTCATATCTCAGCTTAAAAAGATGCAGTTTTTCGACCCTCCTTTACCGGAGCAAGAACTTATTCAGGTCATAACGCTGCAATTTCCACCAAATGTTCAGGAAATATTGGTGGCAGCAAACGTCCAGGACTTGGAGCAGCTCGATGATGTCCTGAGGAAACTCGATACTGCGCACACTCAGAGCGCAGCAAAAGCAGGTCGAACCAAAGAAACTACAACCAACTTTACGGAAATGAAAACTCCAGTTCAAGTAAATCCAGAACCGCGAGAAGAAAGAGAAACTCACCGAGATATTCCGTTTCGGTATAGAAGATCTAGGAATCGCCCCTACGAAGGGAGGGCTAAGTTTCAACCTGGACCTTCATGGAGGCAGGCAGCTAATCAACCCAATGATAATAGGAACTCCCAGCGGGAAGAATTAGAGAAACGTTGGAGAGAGACTACGGAATATGTAAGGAATAAGAACAGGGAAGAGGGTTTACCTGGAGCAGCTTCTTTGGAATACCAGGCAGAGATACAGAGAAGAAATGAGAGAACGGAAATGGATCCAAGAGCTACGGGTACAAAAAAAACTTTGTCGAAGCAATAAAGAGACTGCCTGAAAACCCGGAGGGAGGAGAAGTAGTATGTAGCGCACTTATTAACCATTGGTATCTAGAGGATGCAGATTTACTATATGAGGATTCAACACCACGACAGCCTCAGATACAACGCGGCTTACCGATCATTATCATTAAGTTAGGCAATATGATTGTCCACTCTCTAGTAGACTCGGGATCGCAAGCCTCACTAATTTCGCAGAAATTAATAGATGTGGCGCAGGAGACGACCTACATCTCCATCTTGCCGGTTGCTCAAGTTAAGGTTAAAGGCATAGTTCCTGACAAAGCTATTAAATGCAAATTCCAAGCGTTTCTTGAGTTAGAAATTGGTGGTGTTAAGTTCCAACATCTATTTTTGATCTTGACGCAAATGAAATTTGACTTAATTCTTGGATCAGACTTTCTCATTCAACATGGGGGAATCATTGATTATCCCGCTAATGTGATTAAATTTTTCCACGTCGAATCTGTAGGGCTACAGTTGGTTACTTATAATGACGTGAAGAATCCGGAATGTGAGACCCCGGTGGGCATAGTAGAAGGCAAGATGAGCGAGGCTCCGCCTGTCGAAGAAAGCGTCCACGAAGAGGGGCGACCCGAGGAAGTGGGACCCGTAGAGGACCAGATGGCGTCCATTATCGATGATGAGTTTAACGAGGACCACTACAACTTCACGCTTTACGCCAATGTAGCTGAAAGCCCAGATTACGATGATGATAAAGTAATAAAGGCAATCCAAGAGCTTTTTAAGAAGTTTCCAGATGTATTTTCTGAGAAACCTGGAGTCATTAAGGGTTTCAAGCACCACTTAGATGTTACTGACACATCACCTTATAAGAAACGGCCTTATCCGATACCCATGAAGACTGTTCAAGTTCAAGAAATACTTTACTAGGAGATGAGCGAAAAGAAAATCGCCCAGCAATTTTCTTTTTCCCGAGCAGGGGGGGAGATGAAACGGTAACACCCTACGAGCATTCACGTTTCATTCTTTTATTAAGAGAAGCTCGCTAACACCCGGCCGTAAGCATTTAAAACTTGCGCCGAGCGCACAGGCATAATGGGAACTGCGAGCAAGTTCGCGACGTTCCAGAACACCGGCCAAGGACAAGCGACGTCACGCAGAAGGTTCCTTCGTGTTCCATTGCTGCATGAACGAAATATAAGCGAGTCGCCAGCCTGGGGTAAGGCAGAATGTAAGCAGAGAGCCTGCAGTAAAGCAGAAAGAGAGTGTGCGGTATGCGACGGCAGTGTGCTGAAGGCAGAGAGTGGAGTGAGTCGGCAGTAATCCGTGAGTCAGCGAGTGTGTGCAAGTAAGCACGTCGCGACATAATTCGTCTCTCGGTCCGGCTGTATATTTGAATTCGTTTAAAGACTGTGTTCTCGCCAGCTTGAATTCATTTAAAGACTGTGTTCTCACATAAACTGTGCCAGCTTTGAATTCGTTTAAAAACTGTGTTCTTGCATTAATTGTGTCAGCTTTGAATTCGTTTAAAGACTGTGTTCTCGCCAGCTTGAATTCATTTAAAGACTGTGTTCTCACATAAACTGTGCCAGCTTTGAACTGTGTTCTTGCATTAATTGTGTCAGCCTTGAATTCGTTTAAAGACTGTGTTCTCGCCAGCTTGAATTCATTTAAAGACTGTGTTCTCACATAAACTGTGCCAGCTTTGAATTCGTTTAAAACTGTGTTCTTGCATTAATTGTGTCAGCCTTGAATTCGTTTAAAGACTGTGTTCTCGCCAGCTTGAATTCATTTAAAGACTGTGTTCTCACATAAACTGTGCCAGCTTTGAATTCGTTTAAAACTGTGTTCTTGCATTAATTGTGTCAGCCTTGAATTCGTTTAAAGACTGTGTTCTCGCCAGCTTGAATTCATTTAAAGACTGTGTTCTCACATAAACTGTGCCAGCTTTGAATTCGTTTAAAACTGTGTTCTTGCATTAATTGTGTCAGCTTTGAATTCGTTTAAAGACTGTGTTCTCGCCAGCTTGAATTCATTTAAAGACTGTGTTCTCACATAAACTGTGCCAGCTTTGAATTCGTTTAAAACTGTGTTCTTGCATTAATTGTGTCAGCCTTGAATTCGTTTAAAGACTGTGTTCTCGCCAGCTTGAATTCATTTAAAGACTGTGTTCTCACATAAACTGTGCCAGCTTTGAATTCGTTTAAAACTGTGTTCTTGCATTAATTGTGTCAGCTTTGAATTCGTTTAAAGACTGTGTTCTCGCCAGCTTGAATTCATTTAAAGACTGTGTTCTCACATAAACTGTGCCAGCTTTGAATTCGTTTAAAACTGTGTTCTTGCATTAATTGTGTCAGCTTTGAATTCGTTTAAAGACTGTGTTCTCGCATTAATTGTGTCTATCCGTTGAACTGTGTTGCATTATGATCTTAAGTGCCAGTGATAATCTGAAAATCACGACGTACTGGAACTTGGACTGTCATTTATTTCAACAAATGTATTATGCTGGTGGAGTACAGTGCAGAGACTGTACTCGATTTTCTTTATGAAGTGCTTGATCACCGCACCTCGGAAGGTCCTAGATTGTTTCATTTGCGTATTATTCCAAATACGAACTGTGACTCTAACTTTATCCTTGCTGCTGTGGGAACTATTTCGGCGTGCTTCGCCATAGGGAAGTGTCACACCAGTACCCCATGACGTCAAATGTGGAAGCTCCACATTTCCCCGTTCCTGCCTCTGGTTCGAGTCATCAACACTAATACAAACACCAACGACGGAAGACAACGCCGACGCCGACCGCAAGACGACGCAGCCGCCGCGGGACAACGTCCTCTTCACGCCCTCAGGGACAAATCTACAATTCAGCTATAAAAGGTGACATAATTATTTGCCTATTTATTGAATAAACTGAAGGATCCACTTAATCATGAATTTTTCTTTCACTACCCTTCTCTCTTACTCTCTTAGCATGGGCCGTACACGCCTTGTCGTTCCTCATGCTCTCCGATATACTGAAGTACGGGCGTTCCTGTTACAATACGTTTGCCTGATAACCTAAAACAGAAAAATTAAATTTAACAAAGTAATAATTAAAACTCGAATACGAAAGAATACGATTCTTTTTTCGATTTACTATGAATGATTTCATTTTAAGTTGCTCAGAAAATCGATGCAATGTTTTTATAGTCCTCGTTAATAATTATGGAATTATTTCAGGTTGTTACACAGAAATCCAAGTCAGAACCGTACTCATATTTTTGTCCACGTTTAGATTTACGTAACCGATAGTTTTGCGTAAGGTATTCGACATTTCAAGCTATGTTAGCAGAAAAAACGAGGTTAGGGGTGTTCCTTATACATGATAATATAACTGATGAATTGTGAAGGGTTCTATGAAATCAATCATAATTGATCTGCATTTAGGACTGTCTATACTTCGAGGAATTCGTGTCGGTGCTTTCATTATTCACATTTACAACTGCATAACCTGTACTTTTGTACAATTTATTCGACTTTTCAAACTTGGTTAGCAGAAATAATGAGGTCTCGGTGTTTCTTTTTACGTGTTATAATTTCATTGATGAATTATCAAGGATTCTATTAAGTCCATGATCAATGATCTGCATTTAGAGCTGTAGCCCAGTTGGCAGATTCCTTATCATTTTACTTAGTATTTTCTTCAATGATTTCAAAGAACTCGGAAATCTATCAAATATTTCCCATGATAAATTGATCCAATCCCTAAATCGTCTTCTTATAAATAAATCTTTGACCTAATTTGTCCTCTTGAATTCCAACGTTATTCTCATATCGTGATCTATCCTACCTTTAAAAGCTCCACTCCAAGCTCATTTGTCTACTAATGCCATTACACGCCAGTAGCGGATCAACTTATGGGAGGGGGCTTAAAGTTACAAAATTATGATAGAACATAATTAAGGTGCTTGTGCATGCTTGAGTGTCATCATAAATACATTAATACAAATGAATTACGTTGATATTCAGATTGCAGTACACTACAGAATCTTGCATTAAAATACAGAAAAAACAATACGATCAAGCTCAGCAGTTTTACAGCCAATGGTATGTTCAGTTTACAAAATCCAACTTTCGAGGCTTCTTAGAAGACATATTCAAGATATCTGTTGGTTTTACAATTATGTTTCTATGAATGTTCAAAAGAGCCACCCCATTGAGTCGACGTTCACTTGTTTATAGTCAGTTTCTGTTTATTTTCTTTTATAAAATTTCCATGGGGTTTCTAACCCCCAGTAAACCTGCCCCTTATGGCTACGCCCGTCACACGCCATCTCTCCGCTGACAGCTCAGAGCATCTCGTCTCCTTACTCCCAGGTCTTTTCTTTCCAACATATTCAAAAACTACTCCTTTGTCGGAAATCACCAGAAGAAATTATGCTGCTTTCCTTTGGATCTTCTCCAGTTTTTGTATCAAGTAATCCTGGTGGGAGACTCACACAGTGAAACCATTCTCTGATTGGGGGTCTTACCAGAGACTTATTGTATATGCCCTCTGGTTTACCTCCTTGATGATGATGATGATGATGATGATGATGATGATGATGATGCTTGTTGTTTTAAGGGACCTAACATCGAAGGTCATCGGCCCCGGTTTACCTCCTTACTACAGCCCTTAAATACCCTCATATGTAACCTTTATATACTAATTCATGAATGAGGATCTTTCCTTATATTAAGACCTAGACCGTGATCCCCATGAGTTACTGTCACCTGATCAACAGAGTAAGTAAATCTGAGAGGACTTTTCCTCTTAGTGAAAATTACAACCAGACTTTTCATCCCATTTACCATCATACCCTTGTCTCCTGTTCATCTCACAACATTGTTGATCTCTTTGTAGTCGCTTACAAACCTGCAGCTTATTTAATACATACAGTGTAACGTCATCAGCAAAAAAGCCTTATCTTTGATTCCAGGTAACCATTTCAGGATCAGGTAATGCTGAACTACTCTAATTCTGTGAGTTCTTTCTGGAAATTTAGCCACCCATGCAATCACTCTTTTGTCCATTAGCCCTCATTTACGTCAGTAATCTCTAATGATCTACCCTGTCAAAATCCTTGAATCAATACCTCCTGTGGGTGGGGGCAATAGAATACACCCATTGGCATCCCCTGCCTGCCATAAAAGGCAACTAAAGGAGCCCAGGAACTCTAAACTTGCAAGCACGGGTTGACTCCCGTGGGGACTTTGGCTGAGTCCTGGCATTGCTTCCCTTTATTTCCACACCAAGTTCTTCACTTTCACTTATCCTATCCAGTCTCCCTTGGTCATTTCTTGTTCTTTTCTGACCCCAGTGGTATTAGGTTTTTGAGATCTAGAGAGACTTTCACTTTACCAGTCTTCATGGCCCTCAACTTCCTTTGGCCGCTACCTTCTTTTTTCGAAGTGTTGAATCTCTTCCCTCTGCTTCGTGTTAATAGAGGATGGTTGCCCAGTTCCTCTTAAAATAATAAACACCACCACCACCATGAATGGATACATATAGTCCATTCGACCTGAATCTAAACTATCTGCTATATCATGTTGGAATCCTACAAGTTGAACCTCACTCGAATAACTTTTCCTAAACGTGAACAGCCTTCTATCAAACCAGAGCTTATATGCAACACATGTTAAGCAGACTGGCCTGTTATTATCTGCCTTATGTTCATCACCCTTTTCTTTATACAGTGGGGCTAGAGCTCCTTCTTACAAACAGTAAACAAATATTTCCGATATGGTAGCATATTTCTACTAATTACCCTGAATTTTTAATAAAGCCAGCTGCTTTTTTTTAGCTCTCAGCTTTTGTACTTTTTTTGAAAATGTCTTTATTATAATAGGTAAATTCCACTACTTTGCCTGTATTAGTATCCTCCTCAACCTGGAAATTAATCTTACATCCAACTATCTTTGCATATTGCTAACTGAATTCTTATGCTTTCTATAAGTCCTCACATATACACCATTAATTTTCCCTGGAATGTCCATCCTGGAACTTGTGTCTGCCTTAAAGTACCTATACATATCCATCCATTAAGGTACCGGTACTCACTAAAATTCATATGCCTGTCAATTATGCTTGTCATCATCTTAACCTTAGCTGACTTTTTTTGCCAAATTAAATTTTCTAGTAAGTTCTTTCAGTCTCTCCTTACTTCCTCATATATTCCTATTTCTTTCTAACCTGCACCTCTGTTATAATACAGTGGGTCTATACCATTACTTACCACTTTAGAAAAATACCATACCTGTTTTCAAACTCCCCAACAATTAGTTAAACCCATCCCATAGTCAGTTTATATTTTTCATTCACCATTTTTAACTAATCATAATTAATTTTTTTAAACTCCCCTCTCTTTCTCTTATCAACCTTATGATATTGCCTAATAGTCTTACAGCATTCTATTCTCTCACACTTATTTTCAACTACAACAGAAATGATTTTCATGATCAGTTTTTCTATAGTGCTCATCTGGTTTTATTAGCACTATGTCTAGAATATTTTTCCCTCTATATTGTTTGTTACATCACTTTCTGATTCAGTTGTCCTTCCCAGATTAACTTATTCACCATTTGTCGGTCATGTTTTCTGTCATTCACATCAGTCACCACTGATGTGAATTTAGGGCACTTGCCCAGGTGGCAGATACTCTGTCTGTTGTTTACTCATCTTCTCTTCAAGAATTACAAAGAATTCTTAAATTTATTAAACATCTTCCATAGTAAATTATTCCAATCACTAAATCCTCGTCTTATAAAAGAATATTTGTACCAGTTTATCTTCTTGAATTTGAACTTTATCTTCATATTTTGATCTCAAACTTATTTGATTACCAATGTCATTCCACACTATCTCTCCACTGACAGCTCAGAAAGTACCACTTAGTCTCCTTACACCCAAGTCTTCCCATCCCAAATTCTGCAACATTTTTGTAACGCATCTCTTCTGTCAGAAATCACCCAGAAGAAATCGAGCTGCTTTTCTTTGGATTTCTTCCATTTCTCGAGTCGAGTAATCATGGTGAAGGTCCCATACACTGGAAACTTACTCTTAATTGGGGTGATACCAGAGACTTATATGCCCTCTCCTTTACATCCTTACTGCAACCCCTAAATACCCTCACAACCATGTGCAGAAATCAATACCCTTTACTTACAATCATATTTATGTGATTACCCCAATGAAGACCTTTACTTATATCAACACGTACATACTCACAATGATCCCCATGAGGAACTTTCACCCCATTAATGCAGTAATGATTTTTTTTTTTTTTTTTTTTTTGCTGAATTAAATTTCCTAGTAAGCTCTTTCAGTCTCTCCTTACTTCCTCATATATTCCTATTCCTTTCTAACCTGCACCTCTGTTATAATACAGTGGGTTTATACCATTACTTACCACTTTAGAAAAATACCATACCTGTTTTCAAACTCTCCAACAATTAGTTAAACCCATCCCATAGTCAGTTTATATTTTCATTCATCATTTCAACTAATCATAATTCATTTTTTTAAAACTCCCATCTGTCTCTCATCATATCATTGCCTACTGTCCATCTCGCAAGATTTTCGAAGTCTTTTTGCAGTTGCTCACGATCTTGTAACTTATTTATTACTCTATACAGTATGACATCATCTGCAAAAAGCCTTATCTCAGATTCCAGTTGTTTACTCATATTATTTAAGGTCCAATAACATTGCCTTGAGGAATTCCCCTCTTAATGATTGCAGGATCATTATCAGCATTGAAACACCAACTGCATTTTACAGTAATGTGTAGGAATTATTTTCAATAAATGTCAATTCATTATTTTTATGTACATTCATTTATTAAAATATTAATACAATGGTACATGAGAAAACATGTCAAAATGATACATTCCTCATCTTGCAGCCATTAAGAACTTATTGGTACTGTTTTACTTTAAAGCTAAGCAGGGTATTTCGGAAGGCAAAAAAAGGTACAATGCTATTAAATAATTATGTAGAAGACACATTGAAAAATGAAAAATAATTTCCAATGACAAATTAATTAGTTCCAAAAATAAGTGGATGGTAGCTTGTGCTGAAATAATGAAACTGCTAGGAAGGTAACAAAGGGGCCTGTAGCCATTGTGCCAAATATACTGAATGATTCATTTGAAAATACTGTAAAAAAAACATGTGTAAACTGGAAAATAATCTTGACTCACTCAAGGAGAATGAAGATACATTTACAGATGTGTTGAGTAAACTATAAACTACCATGAACAAGTGAAATAAAATATACATGGCATAAAGTTGCACCTAGGGAAAATTTTCAAAATAGTTAAAGAACTCAAGAATTCCAGGACAGATGGGTACAATGGGCTCTCCTCAAAACCAAATGAATATGTTTGCATATTATAGAATGCAAAGAATAGTCACAGCATGTACATGGATACTGATGAATACATATTTTATATTCAGAGCAAATCAATGGGTATTCTTTCCTCATCTGTCCTCCTGCTTTCAACCTTACATGAAGTGGAACTTTCCTATGTCGCATCATCAATACACACTTGTGGACTGTTTTTGTGTCTCTGCCTTATATGTTGCACAGCTTTGCAATGTTTTCCTTTATTTACTTTTAGCAACCTATCAAACACTTTGTGTTTTACCACTGACATCACAGCATTTATGCTCTTATCCATCCTACTGGCTTGAAGACCTTTCATTACCACTTGTTTTAGGACTTGGTGGAAGGCTTCTAAATGCATACTGGTATTAATGTGCATTTCCAATTGGCAACAATAGGCCCACTGATCACACCCAAAGACTTTAATATTACTTATCTAGACTCACAGAGCGCGCTGATGCTAAGCGGAATATTGAACACTTTCACGCATCGCCATGTTGCGGGCGCTTCAGCTTTGAATGCATAGCTAGCACGTAGTAATGTTTACAGACCCTTGCATGTTTTCGATTTGAATCATGCCTGTTAGTGGGTCTGGTTTGGTATTATATGTGACGGAGTGATAATATATTGTGAAATATTTTCAAGGAATGTGGGAGCTGATACCTTACGTTAGTTAAATTGATCGGGAATATTAGGCCTAAAGTTAGGCATTACCTGTGGAATGGAAAGATATTCACGAGGGTGAATTCGTGTGCAGCCTTCATTTGTACAGACTGCTATCAGAAGGGACCTGGTATTTCTTTTCACATGTGAGTAGAAATTGAACTGTTAAAAAATAACTTTCACTTACCATGATCGAGAACTAAACAGGTTATAGGGTGGTTGATTCAGAGAACGCATTGACATGAAATTTAGAATATTTAGGCTTCTTTTTCTGGTTTGCCTTTTTCCAATTCATCGGGGATAATTATTTAGAATTAAAAAGCTGTTCTGAAAAAGACTACATATTTTTCATACAAACTGTGTAGCGGTATTACAAATTTGATAAACCTGGGCCTAGAATCCGTAAGATATGATTGGTACAACTTGATAAAACCTTCTAATATTAGGGTAAGGTATTGCTTAACATTATCAATTATCTAAAAAATGATTTATTAGTATCGTATGTCTTAATTTCTCCAATTTTTCCCACCCGATTTATAATAAAAGAATACAATTGTTAATACGCTATTCCAGAAAAATCTGACAATATAAAGTCTAAACAAAGCTCGTTACAAACTTGTCAATCCTAGTCAGCATCAGAAAACGCTAATCAAATTAACTTTTCACTATGATATTAATTTTTTTGTTTGCAAGTGCTTTACTTTCAATTTCATTTTATTTTCTGTCTGGTGTAAATCATGGTGCTCATATTAGAGAAAAATTAAAACGCACTTTCAGTTTTTATATGCTCAGATACTGTTAATTCAGAATGAGTTTGTAAAAGCAGTAATATTTAAGATCATAATATTATGAGGAGAGTTTTACATCTTAAATGATAAAATTCTTACTTAAGCCTAACCGGGCGAGTTCGCCGTGCGGTTAGGACCGCGCAGCTGTGAGCTTGCATCCGGGATATAGTGGGTTCGAACCCCACTGTCGGCAGCCCTGAAGATAGTTTTCCGTGGTTGCCCATTTTCACACCAGGCAAATGCTGGGGATGTACTTTTAATTAAGGCCACGCGCTCTTCCCATTCCTAGGCCTTTCATCCCATCGTCGCCATAAGACCTATCTGTGCCGGTGCGACTTAAAAGCAAATTGTAGAAAATAAAACTTAAGCCTAAACCATGCAGAGAAACTCAAACTAACCCTAGACATTAATTTCACTTTAAGAAATACACAACAGAAGACTAGCACCAGTGTAACGAATGTCAGGCAGCATTTACCTAAATCCAGATCACACAAACATGATCATTTAACTTCTACTCTTCCAACTACGTTATTTCATATCCAAACCAAACCCCATGGCACAACAGGCCCAAAAGGCCATGGCCTACCAAGCGACCGCTGCTCAGTTTGAAGGCCTGCAGATTACGAGGTGTCATGTGGTCAGCACGGCGAATTCTCTCGGCCGTTACGTCACCATCAGACAGATCTGCAATTGTAATCACGTATGCTGAGTGGACCTCGAACCAGCACTCAAATCCAGGAACAAATCTCTGACCTGGCCGGGGATTGAACCCGGAGCCTCCGGGTAAGAAGTAGACACGCTACGGCTACACCGCAGAGCCGGCATTTCATATTCGGAAAATGATAAAATATGTATCTGTTTTAGAAAGATTTCTGCAGTCATGTAATTTTTAAACAATCTGTTCAGATAATTCAGTAAAATTTGCTGTAATGACTTATCTGATAGGAATCATACGAAGTAAGCTATGTACCTTCCAGAGAAAGATTTTATTTCACAGGTTTCCTCTTTTTGTTGATATTGAAGATTATTGTTACCGGTACAGGAGTTTGTAAATATTTAATTTATGTGTTCTCCAGTCTGCTGAGAGACATGTAATTTTTATCTCACAACATGTAATCATACTTAAGTTGTAGACAGCTTTTTGAACATGTCTTCATATTTTCAATAAAGCTAAATAATTTTTGATCCTAGGTTTCTCAAGAGACAGATTGCCAAGCGATTCTCGTCCTTTGAGTCTCGCCTTCTTGCCTTACGTACAATGTTCAAACACATCAGTTACAAACATGACCCTTATATTAAAGTGAGTGACATGATCATTTTCGAGGTACCGCTAGTGTACTTTTGTAGTAGTGTATTTTTCAGTCTTCTTATTCAGTCTACTAAAGGTTTCTTTTTTTTAGGCGCACCACCTATAGGCTATCCAAAGGATTTGTGTAGATTGTTCAGATTTTATACAGAAGTATATTTTAATATTACCACAGTCTTGATACAGTATTATGTATAACTTATATATTGCGTGTGTACACGGTAGTCGGTGTACGCTGTCATTAATTTTATAAGGCGAATGTTTTCATGTGTGCGAAATGTAAGTTAAAGCATGAATTCCATACGATCTTCGCGCCAAGCTGAGGAGCGCCCGCAACATGGCGGTACGCGCATGGACGTGTCTTCCCCAGTCACACGCTTCTGCGCAGCCAGCGGTGTGGGGCCTTGATCACACCTACTAGCATATTCCTTTTCGAAGTACACACCAAACTCTCTACATGTGTCATTATTTTCACAAGCATCTAGGAAGTTGTTGAGCTCACTGTGGAATTCAACTACGTTTTCACACTGCAACAACATCCTTAGGTGTTTGTTACAGAATTGCTTTGAATGCCTGGCTACCATGAATTTTAGAGGAAATGTTCTTTCCCCAAGCCCTATCCATATGCATAGAAGTTTCTTCCAAGGGACGCCCGTGACTTCAACCCATGCATTAGAGAATGAAGCCTTATTATCAGTTATCAGTATCTGCACAGGAAAATCAATTGTAGATACTTATTATTTGACAACATACCAAAAAAAACCATTTCAGCACATTGCAGTCTGTTCGATTAGAGCAGGGCCTCTCAAACGCTCAAAATCTCACGCGTGCATATCGAGGCGCAGAGACTCCATGCACTGTGCATCGTTCCTACTCGACTCAACTCGGCATGACTCGGATAGCGTAGTGCGCTGAGAGCGACGAAGCGTTCGGTGATATACGGCTTATTTATCAGTGAAATAGATAAGCGCAAGACAACAACATAATAATGGAGCAACCTGTTTCAAAGAAAGCAAAGACTTCCGAAAGTCCATTTCAATCGAACTGGGAACTTTCGTATTTCTTTGTCAGTCGTGACGATAAAACCAAATGCTTTATCCGTGGGACAATAATTATGTGATAAGTTAATCAAAAACTATTTTCCAATACAAAGGCTTTGCTCAAATTCTACGAGAATTTTTCGAAGGAAGATTTTCCTAAGCTGCATCGAGAAGCAGCTAAGATTATTTCTATGTTTAGTTCCACATGCATATATGCAAGGTATTTTTTCCTCCTTTTACTTGTACGAAAACTAAATTGCGTGCGAGTAGGCCTATTTCTGATTGTAATTTAAAGAAAGCTCTCAAATTGCTGTCAGCCGGTCCCTTGTTACAGGCATAACTGGTATCATTGCAAAGATAAAGGAAAAGAAGAGCTAGAGAAGATAAATTGTCTGCTCAAACCAAATTGAAAGAAGAGTGTTTTAACACCGGTAACGTTGTCCCATACAACATTGTCACCGCTCACCGCACATAAACGATTTCGCAGTGAGGGGAGGATCAGCGGGGAACGTGGAGAAGGCGAAGACAGGCAGAACGGGTGAGACAGGTGTAGGGGAAGTGGAGTGGGAGTTTGCACTCTGGTCAACCTAGTGAAGTCGTCTCCTGCACCTAGCGCCCGTGCACTGCACGGCGCATGCACCCTGAGAGGCCCTGGATTAGAGTAACAGAATGCAACAGAGAATCTCTCATTGTATTCATCTAACATCAATAATGTTGTAAGTGAGAAGTCAACAAGCATTTGTCCCATGAGTACTGTCCATACAAATGATTTATTCCCAAACTCGACAAGCATTACTTTCTGCACATCAGTCATAATTATTAATACAAAATCATTCTCTGTCAATCCGTATTCTGGGTTGGAAATCTCTTGTAATTTACCAAACCGGACATACTCATTACCTTGTTCTTTTAACCTATCTATCCAAATGCACACACTTTCTACATCTTTCTGGCTCTGTTTATCACTATCTAATCTAAAATCACGAACAATATTACTCAGGTCATGTCTTTGCAGAAGGTGTAGCCTGGTAATCTGCTTAGTATCTAAATTGTCTGTGATATTTTTCAGAACAGTGTCAAAGGGAATATTCTGAGCCAACTGGCCAGCAATCTGTTCTCTCTCTCTTCTTTTGACAGCAGGATATGCCCAACTCCTCTGCGATGTCCAAAATGTACATTATTGTAAATAACATGCACACTCGATTTATTTAGTTTACATGAACCCTGAAATTTCATATGCCATATTCCCTTTCCTCTTCTTTTGACCAATCCACTGCGATGACAGAAATAAGTAGAGCCTTCAAGGGCTGTAGTGCCAATGGGGTTTGGTTTGTTAGTTCTCGATTTCCTCTTATGTCTTGGTGTCTTTTTTCCTTTGATTTCCATACCTTAAATTCTTGAAAAGAATAGAAAAATTGAATTACAAGTTATTAACATTGTAGCACTTAGCGCAATTAATACCCAATTGCTCTAAGTGACCATACCCTAAAGGTACAGATCCGAGTAGTGGAAACGTGCAGAACCAAACAAAATCAAAGAGAAAAATGAACAGAGCTCGCCGTTTAATGAACCGGTGACACCAGAGGGGTGGATAAAATGGAGACCTGGTCATCTAAAAATGTTTACCTTTTACAAATGAACACAACTTGGAAACAAAGAGGGATTTAATGATGAAACATAAGAACTTACACATTAATTGAAAAATCCTCGCTGGAAATAAATCAAAAATAAAACTTAGCACTTAAAAGTTATTTTAAGAAAAACCTACGGTCGACCGATTTGTTAGAAATAAATAGAATAAATAAATCATTTAATTTAAAAAAATAATTAATTAAGGCCATATGCCATTTTAAAATTACTTCTTCCACCATGTACATATAGTGTAAAACCAATACACCTCACTCCACCGGGAGAGAAAAGTGCCAAAATATAATTTAGGAAACAGGAAGAACCACCCACAAAACCAATTTTTTTATAACAGGAATATCAATTCATTTCCATCCACATTCATCAACAATCAGCATTTCCCATAACAACATTAGCGTTCCCATAACAACGAACACACGCTAGGTCAGTTCAGGGAACGGGCCAATCACAGGCCGCAAATCAACAATAGGCCGAAAATATTTTTAGAGACAAGAGAAAAACAGGGCGCTGAAATACCACGAAAATGCGACCCAAATAAATAATAAAATCAGGTTAAGAAGCGGTAAAAGAAGTTTGAATGGAAATAAAAAACAAACGCAAATCCCACAACCTTGTAGTAACTCGCTTGGTCAGTAACTTTGCCAAAACATTGCGTTAATCACTACCAATCGGGCCTAGAAAGGGCACCACCAAACGTTAAATATTTAATTTTACAATTTAAGACGCAAGTCCTCAGTGAACATAACTTGTTGACACACAATAACTTCTTTTTTTGGAACCAAAAAAGGAAAACTGTTCGAAAACCACAAGGTTAAATTACAGAATTTATATGACGCAAAGCTTCAATATGTTCCGGATTGCACTCCACTTTTCAAAATTTTCAGTTCACCACGCAGAATCAGGTAAACTGAGCGTAGTAAAAACACTTACATTCCGGGAGATAGTAGATTCGAATCCCACTATCGGCAGCCCTGAAGATGGTTTTCCGTGGTTTCCCATTTTCACACCATGCAAATGCTGGGGCTGTACCTTAATTAAGGCCACGGCCGCTTTCTTCCAATTCCTAGGCCTTTCCTATCCCATCGTCGCCATAAGACCTATCTGTGTCGGTGCGACGTAAAGCCCCTAGCGAAACACTCACATGGTATCAGCTTGCTGCGGTAGAGAAGTTGTTCCAACCTCAAATCCTTACTTACATATGGCAGAGGGTATCCTTAAAAGCACACAGAATTTTCCAGACGAGGAAGATAATAAAAATAACATCACGAGGAAAAAAGTTCACTAGGGCGTAAGCCCAATCGAATTCACTTCAACCAGGTTCCATTTTAAAGATCAAATCCATGCCGGCAGGCAGAGAAGCACGCCACACAAGCATCCTGCTTCACTTTCAGAAGAATAATGGCGATTACCCAGGAGTCTCCAGTCAGTTCACGGCCACAATCCACAATGATGGCGCGCACATACACGCCCAGTGGAGAGGGATCACGTGCGGACGTAATTCATACCTTCGACACTAGAATGCAGGAGAATACAGAGAAAAAGCACCGTCCGGGCACACACAACAGATGGGTATCTTAATCTTTTAAGCCAGTCTAAGTTTCAGTTTATTAACATTGAAAACTATGGTATCTGCGAATACGTAACGGCGAACCACTATAAGAACACAAATTTCAATAGCGAGGCAGCCAGTCCAAAAATGTTTACGGAGAGGGTATAAATTACTACGCCGGTAATAACATTAAGATAATAATAAACTCATTGCACAGCTCAACTTGTGTTATGTAAAGGGTCATTCCATAAAAACTCACAAACTACAACAAATTCGACATTTTTTTTTTACTAAACTTGTTTGTAGAGTACTCGTTTCCGCCTGGTGGCCATAACTGTTAAGGCGTTGAAGTCTGCACAGCCTAACACCGTGCTTAGTCACTTCAAGTCCCCTTGATCGAAAACATTTTGGCCATTTGAATCTTTGGCCACCAGGGTAGAGGAGGTGGTGATATACAATTTCTAATCACTAGATTGCGTGCCAAAAGCCTGGAATAAATTCCAAACCTCTCCGCAGTGCTCATATGGAGTGAGGGCATATGACGCTGTTGATAGTGATTCGTCCGTGGGATGGAGACGTTAAGCTTTGAGCAGATCCCTTGGTGCTCTTCGACAGGCCTAGGCTATGTGCTGGCACATGTTTTCACCCTCTCCCTTTCTACTATCATATATCACGTCATTCATTTCATCTCATTAACTCCTCTGATGAGGCTGACGCCAGGAAGGGCATCCGGTCATAAAAAACCACCACGACTGATTCATCTCACCGTATTCCCGACCCCGTAGATAAAATGGGACAAGGTTTGGACAAAAAACAAAACAAGAAACATTGTTTGTAGAGTACTGTTTTGGTGATCTAATGTTTATTGTTGTTTGGCCAACCCTTGTCCCGTTTCTGTACGGGGTCGGGTATGAGGTGAGGTGAGATGAATCTGTCGTGGCGGGTGTTTATGACTGGATGCCCTTGCTGACATCAACCGCATCAGAGGAGTTAATGAGATGAAATGAATGACGTGATATATGATACTAGGAAGGGAGAGGGCGAAACCCATGCCGGCACATAGCCTACTCCTGTCGAATAGCACGAAGAGTTACCACCCCCTCCCCTACCTTGCCAGCCAACATTCTGATGGTGACTTTTTTTGACCAACGGGACTTGAACTGGGTAACCTCGGTGTCAGACAGTTTAGACTTCAACGCCTTAACGATCATGCCCAGCAAGCAGGCTGATCTAATGTCCATTGTTGTATTTTAAAAATGCCCATCTCAACATAAAAATGTGATTTCCGTGCATACTTCTATAAATAAAGTTTGAACTTGAGAATTTTAAGTGAGCTTCAGATAATTTTGATAAATACCTCTGACTATGGTCTGTCTGTTAAGTTGGGTCCTCAAAGAGCACCATTAAATTCAAGTACCACTGAACTGAGCTAGGATTGAACATACCAACTTAAGCTCAGAAAGCCAGTGCTCTACTGCCCTAGCTACCCAGCCCAGCCTGAACAGCTGATCAGTATATCCAAGCACGGAATTACTCAGGAAAAAAAATACTTCCGAGCATGAATATCCACAGCCTGTTTCCAGTCATTCAACCGGGTCAAGAATGGAACACATGAAGCCCCATCTAGTGGTGATAGGAACGGTGCCGGCTGCCGAAGCCTGTCGCACTCCTCTGGGGCAATGATTAATAACTGACAGATGAAATGATACTGGAGAGTGTTGCTGGAATAAAAGATGACAGGGAAAACCAGAGTACCTGGAGAAAATCCTCTCCTGCCTCCTTTTTGTCCAACACAAATCTCCCATGGAGTGACTGGAATTTGAAACACGGAATCCAGTGGTGAGAGGCTGGTGCGCTGCCGGCTGAGCCATGGAGGCTAGAAATCACTCTTCAAGTGCTACTATTGACTCAATTAATCATTCACCAAGACTTGTGTAACTTGATCCAACAACAGGTTTATTTCTTTGGAAACAAGCTATTTGGAAAAAGTAGTGGTTATATATTATTTTCTGGAAAACTATACTTCTATTCTTCAAAATGCAATTCTTTACATCTGGAACAAACCATTCGCTATTTAATTTCCTTTTCCAGAGTTTCAAGTAGGCTTACTGTATGACAAAATAGTAGACATGATGCTGTATAGGCTTTTGGGCTTATGCCGTGTCAAGAAAATAAGGAATGCCGGGGCTGTACCTTAATTAAGGCCACGGCCGCTTCCTTCCACTTCCTAGGCATTTCCTATCCCATCGTCGCCATAAGACGTATCTGTGTCGGCGCGACGTAAAACAAACAAATAGCAAAAAAAAAGAAAATAAGGTGAAATTCTTAACGTTTCGCAGAAAACTGTGCTCTGCGTCCTCAGAAGAAATCTCGACTGACCACGAGAAAGGCGTCTTAAATAATGACAATTTCCTTAGCAGTTACCCCAAAAGATATTAAAGTTATACATTTTTTCAGAGAAAGTTCATGAATTACATGAGGATGTAGCAAATATTATTTCATAATCTTATGTAAATACCCGGAAGATTCTGGCAAAGAAATTAGCACTTTTTTGCCACTTCAGAAAGACAAAGGTAATTTAATGGTATTAGTGGTGCTGTCAATGGTTTCTTTGAATCTAAAAGTTGATAAAACAGATCTTTTCCCACAAGAACCATATTTGTGGACAAAATAGATTATAGAAGATGTAGCCTAAACATCCAGTTTGTCAAGAACTGTGGAATGGAGCAAATAAGGACAGATTATAGACAACATTAAGGAAAGTAGGTATTCAATTTTACTATGCAAACATTCCCATCTCTAAGTTATTCCTTAACATTAAAATAATTATTTTATCTGAGTATTAAAATAATGATGAAATATTGAATAAAATGTAGGTTTGCACTAGATCAATCGGTGTGACAACACACTGACTTTCTATACTAATTCTAAAATGGAAATCAGAATTCACTCCGGCCACTTCAGCCTTGCAACAATTATATTTCACAGGAGGAAGTAATCATCCTGTATTCAAAGCAGACATATAATATAAAATGTAGGGTTGCATCATGGATTAATATGTAGGGAATTTTGAGCACATTCTTTCCATGGATATAATGCTGTAACTGCTAGAACTAGATAAGTCTCAACAAAATTTCTTAAAATAATGCTTTAACGAATTCAGCAAGAACCATAGGCACCCTTCTTGAGATTTGAAAGAATGATAAAATGTAGTTAGTACCAGTATAACAATTTTAGTATAACAATTTTAATGAAATCTGAAAGTTCACCCTAAGGGAATCTTCTCCTCATGCAAATAAATACTGAAAATATTAAGGAAAATCTTTCTGAAAGCATGAATTTTGGTGGCGAGTACATTTCGAGCATCATTAGGCCTAATGGAGCTATTAATAGGAACAGAAAAGTATACTGATTTAAAGAATATTGGTACTGGTATTTAATGAACATGTGAGGAAAATGTCATAACATTTTGTGAAGAGCTTGTAGCAAATTGTGATATTTCATGGAATAGGCCTACCCTTAATAAACTTTAATGAACATTTATGCATTCAACTATCTCCACATGGATTGCCTAACTAGACACTGTGAACAAAAATATGAATATGAAGATCTGTTGCATAACTATTATGATACAATGGTTGATCATTCCTCCCACCTTTCATGTTACTGAAGACATTTCTGTGATAGAACATCCCTCAAGAATTAAATAATAATAATAATGTTATTTGCTTTACGTCCCACTAACTACTTTGTAAGGTCTTCGGAGACGCCTCAAGAATTAATTCACCGGGTGAGTTGGCCGTGCGCGTGGAGGCTGTGAACTTGCATCCGGGAGATAGTAGGTTCGAATCCCACTATCGGCAGCCCTGAAGATGGTTTTCCGTGGTTTCCCATTTTCACACCAGGCAAATGCTGGGGCTGTACCTTAATTAAGGCCACGGCCGCTTCCTTCCAACTCCTAGGCCTTTCCTATCCATCGTCGCCATAAGACCTATCTGTGTCGGTGCGACGTAAAGCCCCTAGCAAAAAAAATAATTAATTCACTGTGGCCATGCAACACATGCTGACTCAACTCTTGGTGAGTGATATACGGACAATTCACCACTGAAATGAAAAAGACAGGCTTTTTGAGTAAGAACATACCAGTCCATTACTTCTAACCTATTCAACTCCTAATATGGAAATCATCAGCACTTACCAGGACAGTCTATATGAATTTTGAATCTTCTCACTGAACGTATGACGCTTATATGTCCCCGTAACACTCGTTCGCTGGATGTGTCCCAGCTACAAAATTTACAAGTAAATCCAGTTCCATTAAGCCGCCCACGCTTTAGTGATTCAGATGACAACTTGTGTACTTGTAATTTATGTCTCTTTAATTTTGCATCGTGTAGATGGCTGAAATTATCCAAATGAAGGTATTGACCACACTAGAAATGATCCAAATGAACTTATTGACCATGTGTTGACGCAATTCAAACAAATATTAAAAATTATTCACCCGAACGTATTGACCACATGCTAAACACAATTCAAACAACAATTTTTCCCTCTACTTACGCAAAAACAATTACTAATCAATTGCCATATTTACTACGGTTCATACCAGATGGCAGCACTTTTGTAAATGGCTGAGGCCATCAGCGGCCATACTTTTCAAGAATGCATTCTGATTGGCCAGGTCGTATTACTGCAGTGTTATACCGAGACGCTTGTAATTTAAAGCTTAGCCTATAGGCTAAGTTTAAAGCCGGGATAACAGTTCTTCCGTGTGAATCTTAGGTGTCAACAGGCTCTGCTCCGCAAATTCTTTGGTCCGCTCCGTTCGCTTGTTGTGATTTAACCTATATTCTTTGACCACGCGAGTGTCGTTCTTTGTTTACGAACAGTACTTCCAGATATTTAAAGAATCATATTCTGTTGATTTTCCGTGCATATGTTTCGGCATATTAAGGTTATGAAATATATATATATATTTAAAGTGTTCGGGTTTTTGTGATATAACTTCATGCTTCGCAGTTTCCTGTGTTCGTTGGACTAATTACAATTACATTCGTTCCAGTGACTTGGTATACCGCTGTTAGCGAAGCCAATTCAATTATAAATAATAATAATAATAATAATAATAATAATAATAATAATAATAATAATAATAATAATAATAATAATAATAATAGTTGAGTTATAGTAATGTTCAGCTAAATAATTGGTTATACGGACTTCAATAATTTGCCGTATATTATATTCTGTCCTTGATTTTTGGGTCAGTCAAGATTTAAGCACTTAGTGCAATAGATTTCAATAGATTCATTTTTAAAATGACTAACTCAAATAGCATTTCTTATATAATGCATAGTGGGTGCCGGACGTGTCAATTACCGGCAGATTCAAGATGAACGTCGCTTGCATGTATTTTACCCGATACTGACATTTCTTCGATTTCTCCTTACGCCAGAAATGTGGATGCGTTAATTGAAATATTGGTATGGAGAGAGGCTAAGAGAGGAAGTAAAATGATTGATTATGCATTCGGGTAGAAGAAGTAGATGGAATTAGGAAATTAAAGCAATGCTCGCCAAAGATGGATGGAATAATCAGATGATCATGCAGTTTCCTCTATTAGAAATTCTTTAGGGAGGATAGCATAATGTTCGACCTTTGGATTGAAACAAGTATGTAATAAATAAGATATGTAAAACTTAAACCATTCTTTCAATGTGTATCGTAGCGTAGAGACTTAGATTTAAGTGGATGAATGCTGCAACATCTTGGTAGCGTAAGAAATTCAATAAGTAACGTATGAGAGTTATATCTATGTGTAATTTAAGATTTCTTTGGCTCCGTATGGTATGTTTTTCTCATATTCGGAACTCATAGCCCAAATGGTAGATTATGTTAGCAAAAAGGATCGTAATTAAGCTAGCCTGGATCTTATGCGTCCTCTCAGGGAGCGGGGACGGCGCAATATCAAAGTACATCAGAGTGATATGTGATGATAAAAATTGGTTCATGAGCCAGTATGGATTTAGAAAGGAATTTTCTTGTGAGGCACAACTGGTGGGATTTCAGCAGGACATATCAGATCAATTGGATTCAGGAGGCCAGTTAGATTGCATAGCTATAGATCTTTCCAAAGCCTTTGATAGAGTGGAACATAGAATATTATTAAAGAAATTGGAGAGAATAGGATAGGACGTAAGGGTTACATGTTGGGTGAAAACATTTCTAAATTCAAGGGTTCAGAAAGTCAAAGTAGGAAATAACATATCGCAGGAAGAGAAAGTTTGGAAAGGAATTGCACAGGGTAGTATAATCGGTCCGTTACTTTTCTTAATATACGTAAATGATTAGGGAATCACATAACTTCAAAAATAAAGTTGTATGCAGATGACACAATTGTTTATAGGGAAATAAATACCATTGAGGATTGTTCAGAATTACAAAGGGACCTTGAGAGTATCCAACAATGGGTTGAAGAGAATAATATGAAGGTTAATGGAGGCAAATCAACTGTTACAACATTTACAAACAGGAGTTTTAAAACTGAATATACTTTGGATGGGGTAGTTATCTCAAAAGATGGCAAGTGCAAATACTTAACTGTAAGATTTGAAAGTAATTTGCAATGGAAGTGTCATGTGGATTACATTGTTGGGAAAGCATACAGATCATTACATGTCATAATGAGGCTACTTAAAGGATGCAACACACACCAGGCAAATGCTGGGGCTGTACCTAAATTAAGGCCACGGCCGCTTCCTTCCAACTCCTAAGCCTTTCCTGTCCCATCGTCGCCATAAGACCTATCTGTGTCGGTGCGACGTAAAGCCCCTAGCAAAAAAAAAGGATGCAACAAAGAATTAAAAGAGAAAAGTTACCTAAGTATGGTTCGTCCATTATTGGAATATGCAAACAGTATTTGGGATCCTCACCAAGAATACCTAATAAAAGAAATAGATAGTGTGCAGAGGAAAGCAGCAAGATTTGTAACAGGGGATTTCAGGAGAAAGAGTAGTATATCAGAAATGTTAAAGGAACTAGGGTGGGAAACTTTAAGTAAGAGAAGGGAGAAAACTAGACTTATAGGATTATATAGAGCCTATACAGGAGAAGAAGCATGGGGAGATATCCGTGAGAGGCTCCAGTTGGAAAATAATTATATCGGCAGGACTGACCACAAATGTACAATTAGAAGGAATTTTAGCAGAAGCGATTGGGGTAAATTTTCATTCATTGGGAAGAGTGTGAAGGAGTGGAACAGTTTACCAGGGGGTAGTGTTTGATCCTTTTCCAAAATCTGTACAGACATTCAAGAGAATAAACAACAACAGAGAAAATAAATGAAATATTAGAGGGCATTCGACCAGTGCAGGTTAATGTAAATAAAAATGTGTGTGAATAAATTAATTCCATCCCCTGGTCTAAGGAGTTTCGACAGCCAAAGCAGGGGACTGCCTGTAGGGGTGAAGTACAGTGGGGACTTCGAGGGCCCTGGGACCCTACGGTAGCTGCGAAGGCCCTTCAGGAAGTCTGAAAAGTGGTGGCAAAAAAGGCTCTGGTTAAGACGCAGCAGGTCGTTATGCTACTTAGGTTCCAGAATGGGTAAAGAAAAAAATAAAAGTAAATAAATGCAATGTAAATTTTAATCTTATACCAGTTGTACAGTATCATTTGAAGTAATTCCACATACTGTATATCATTTGACTATATTTGTAAGTAGTACAGGAGATATTGTAAGTAGAATTTTGTAAACAATATAAATTTATTAAGGATTAGCTGTGTGTTTAAATGTTGTATAAATTGTATTGTATTGTTAGCATAAATTGTATAAAATTCTATTATAGGAAAATTTTCTTCTCTTGTTAATTTAATATTTAGTGCTTGACAATAATGTATTTTAGTGTACCATTTGACACCGAGGTATACACCTCATTTGCAAATAAAGAGATTTTGTTTTGATTTGAAGAACTCTTTAGATATAAATTGAAATTAAAATTAAATTAAAAACGCACGTCGAAAATCGTTAGAATTTTGTCGCGTGTGAGTTTTAGTTGGCAGGTATGCTACTTTGAGGCACTGATTGGAATGAGCAGTGCATATTTAACAGAATAAAGGCAGACGAGTGTTTACGGCTGTCTGCGGTCTGGTCATTCCAGCTCTGAAACTTTGGACTGCTAGATCGGCACCATAGTACTGTTCGTTAAAAGTGATAAAATGTGCGGTTTTTCATTTGATCAAGTATTTTATATGATAACATTGTTTTTAATCGCTACTTTCCTACTGACGTTTTTGTAATGACCTATGTTGACTTCAGTTAGGAAAACCACAAATCAGTCTTTCTGAAAATCCCATAGCGAAGCACGGGTACATCAGCTAGTCATATAAGTACCTTTTGAGGTGATTTAGAAATCATATATAAAAGGCCTAGAAGAGAGGTTGGAAGTCTGAAATCTCTAATGTATAATAGCAAAAGTATCAAAAGCATGAACTCACCAGTTCTGTCTGCTTGATATTGTAGAACTCGAAGCTTTCTTCTAAACAAACAGCAACGCCACGCCTTTTTTCAAAGTGAAGAAAGTTCCCTTCTTTCCCCCTACTGCAGCAAGTAACACACTTGTTGGAGACGAGGGAATATGCGAGAACATGTTCCTGCCCCCACTGCACCACCATCAACTGGCTAACAATGTGGACTGAAATATGTTCCAGTGTTATAAAAAATGTCTTTTCATTATTTATTGATAGTGAAAAGTCTTTCTTAACGGTGTATTGAAAGGAAGAAAAAATATCATTTTCTCTTAGGAGTGTGGCAGAATTAAAGTGAATAAGACCTCCCTTGTAAACCTTTTCGGTCCGGTATTATTACCATTGAAATTTGTGTCAACCGGCTTCTTGCCAATGAGCTCTGATTTATTCCATTTAAAGTGGCATATCATGTCATCTTCACATCGACTTCGAGTGTATTCTACTACAGTGTCTGTACGGTGCAGCATCCTAGCGGCTAGCCCTTGAATTTCCGATAAGTACCTCAGGCAATCTGCGCGCACGCTGTGGGCAGGCTAGTGAAGCCACTCTTTATCAACCGAGAGACCGACTATGCGATATTTTACCTTGTATGATCAATATAGTTCAATGGAAGGCTAGGAGTGTCCATAATAAAAGGAGTGACATTCAATTAATTATTAACGAAACCCGTGCTCATATTCTTGCGTTACAGGAAACATGGTTTTCCGAGCAAATAACCTTTAGAATTATGGGATATACTCAGGTACGACATGATGGCCCAGGGTATGGAGGGGCTGCCTTTTTAATACATTCTTCTATATCATACCAATTATTACCCATCCATTATTACATCCCTCATATCTTTATTGTCGGCATTTCTTTTCGACAACTCCACCTTATTAACCGTTATTGTCCTCCTGACGTTCATATTTCGGGCTCGAATTGGTCTCAATTTTTCCAACAATTCAATCATCTACCAAATATTCTCATCTTCGGTTATTTCAATCTGCATCATACAGCATAGGGTGGCGCCAGCGATACCCCACGCGGCTCATATCTCCTCTCAGCTTCACAACAGCATGACCTAACCCTTCTTAATGATGGTTCACCCACGCGCCTCACTTTACCCGGATCTCCACCCAGTGCGGTTGATTTAACCTTTTGTCGCTCAGCTTTGACTCCCATAATTACGTGGTCAACACTATCTGATACATATAACAGTGACAATTATCCTATTTGGCTTACGTATGGGGTTGGTAGACCTATACACCCCCATCACACTTCTTTACCCGCCAGCAGGATCAGACATATATATCCTGTCTTCAATATCATCCTACGTCCCAGCTCGGAACACGCCATCACGTACTCGTCCCTATTTACACTTCTCAATCAGTATCTAGATAATTATCATCCCCTTAAACCATTTGTTACTTCCACCCCCCGACCTATCCAATATATCCATTGGTGGGATAATGAGTGTCACCAACTGATTCTGACTCGCAAGACTTTATTTCGCACGTATCGCCAATCCTTTACACAACATAATTATCTCCGACTGAAACATCATATTGCTAAACTAAACGTATCTTCAATCAGAAACGACGTGCTGCGTGGAGGTCGTTTATTTCCTCACTTAATTCACACATGTCCGCTCTTCATTTATGGAACGCCATTCGCATGCTGTCGCGTGCCTCTCAACATCAAGCACAACGAGTCATACCACGTGATATTATTCTTACTTTTCTTCATTCTGTGACCCCTGATTATTCTGTACCACATTTTGAACTACCCCCATATAATTCTCACCCTCATTACTCCAGCCTTTTACAACCTATTCAATTAAGCGAATTGACAGCTGTCCTTCATTCAGCACCTAAATCCACTTCAGGTCCGGACTATATCACATATAATATGCTCCGGCTATTACCTTTGAGTGCACAGAATGTGCTTCTTACTCTTTACAACGATGTCTTACTTAGTACACATATTCCCCCTCATTGGAATGAACTTTTTCTGATACCCATACTAAAACCTAAAAAGTCCCCTACGGATCAGAACAGTTATCATGGTATTGTTCTCGGATCCTGTATTCGTAAGACGTTCTTAAAAATCTTACTACAAAGGCTGTTATGGACTATAGAGTATTAGCAGTCAATTCCTAAGTATCAATATGCCTTCCTTAAAGGAAAAAGTCCCCAAGATCCTATCAATGTTTTTACTATAGACCTGCTCCTCGCCAAACATAGAAAACAGAGTACTCTTTCCGTATTCCTGGATATCAAAAGTGCATACGACTTAGTCCTACTCCACCTTCTCTGGGAAAAACTGGCTGCGAATGGCATACCTCCCGCCTTTGTTGTCATCTTACAAAACTTATACACATATCGTTCATTAATAATTAAATATTCATATCATCATGTATCTAGCCGCTTTGCTTGTAATGGCTTGCCTCAAGGTGATATATTAAGCGGAATCCTATTTGCTATTTATATCAGCGATTTAGAACATCTCTTTTTACAGTATGCCCGGGTGCTTATTTACGCGGACGATATAGTACTCTACATATCGCATGACAACATTGATATTGCACGGCAACTGATGAGCGATGTTATGAGCAAAGTACATACACAGTTTCAGGATAATAGTCTTCAGCTTTCCTTTGATAAATGTGCGGCTATGATTTTTACTCACAAACGTTCTTATGATCGCTCTCCACTTACTTTTGACGGATACAGTATTTCCCTTACTACTCATCACAAATATCTCGGAATAATCTATGATCAGAAACTCACGTGGCAGCGACATATTACATCGATATGTCAAAAAGCTGACGGATTTCTTAAAATTCTTAAAACTGTAGTCCGTCGTAGTTGGGGCGAGGACCCTAATACTGCTCTTTTATTATATAAAGCAACTATACGCTCCTTCCTGGATTACTCCGCTCATATCATAGACATTGCATCAGTCACCTCTCTTACACCGCTTAATACCCTTCAATTTCATGCTTTACGTCTTTGTATTGGAGCTCTTACAACTACTCCTACTAACGCATTACTAGTAGAAACAAGTGAATGCCCACTTGTGATTAGACGTCTACTACTTGCACAAAAATACCTCCTTAAAAGGCTTGTCTTTTCGTCTTCTCCTGTAATTCCAAAGTTACAGCTATTACAGGAATACTATCAACAATGTCCGCCTCGTTCAGGAAGATTATCAGCTACATATACTGCTTATATTACTTTAAACAGATCCCGCGCCTCGATTCTCAAGACTCCTACACTACCCATGTACTCCATGCCATTTACTAGCCTACACTACACACCCAATATCATTTTCTCTCATAAATCTTTACTCTCAGGATCGTCATCTACTTCTGATGTTCCCTTTCCCATGTCGAAAAAACTACGCATAACCCCCTCTGCTAGAGGTGTCGACATCTACACCGACGGAGCAAAACATTCTGAAGGAGTTGGTGCTGCTTTCGTTATTAGCGACTCCAGCACGGTAGAGCGATTTCACCTTCCGACTACTTTCTCTATATTTTCTGTCGAGCTATTTGCCATACAACAGGCTTTAATTTACATACAATAACATTCCTTTCCAAAAGCTACCATCTATACAGGTGCTAAAAGTGTTTTACAGGCCTTATCATCATTTCCCCCTCCTTAAACTTATATATATATATACATACTGTCAAATCTCTACTATATCACCTTGAAAGAAATGGCGTATATATCACACTTGTATGGATACCTGGACATTCCAACATTCTTGGCAATGTTCAAGCAGACTTTGCCGCCAAAGAAGCTAGCCGTCTTCCAACTCCCCCCCTCACAGTAGCTATACCCCCTCTTGACTTCTATCCTAGTCCTTCAGACAATGCCTACCGGTCCTGCCAAGATGAGTGGAATCAATCTGCGCGTTATAAAGGCACTTATTATTATCAACTGCAACCATACATTCCAACAAAATCTTGGTTTTCCAAGGGCACATATACACGCCGACTTATTACTAATATAATTCGCTTACGTTTCAACCATTCCCTTACCCCGCAATACAAGTTTCGTTTTCATTTAGTTAACCAGCCTAACTGTGTGTGTTGTGATTTAGAAGGGGATAGTAACCATCTCTTCTTTCAATGTCTTGTCTGCGGTGCCTCCCGTCGTAAGTTACTCGCTAGTCTGACACAAATGAAAATTCCCTTCCCTACTAGTCTTTCTTGTCTATTATCTGATCTATCACCTGACATCATTGCAGTTATTAATCAATTTCTTGATGATACTCAATTGGTTCTATAACCCTTCCTCGTTCAAGACTATTTCACAGGCGTGTAAGTTTATTCACTCATTTGGTTTTGGTCTTATTTTTCTTCTGCTTTCCGTTAGACTTCTGCTGCTACTGCCCTGCTCGCTACTGAACATAGCTGCTGTCTTTTGTCACTCCCAATACTCGTGCTTCAAACACTATCATACGTATTTCCGGTGCGTTATTCTTTTGTCAACTAGATCAAACATCGCGTGTTATTGTTTTAGGTTAGTATTTTTATTTAACCCCTACACTCTGCGGTATTTATCTCATTTTCTTCTTCAATCATTCAATGTTTACCCTCCTATTAGTTTTATTTGTTTTTTATCCCCTCATAAATCTGTCCCACATGTTTGTCTATCCCATTTGTAGACCCGGTCGTGTTTGAGTAGTAAAAAGACGCCAAGACGGGTCGCTTCGGCGTGAAGATTAGCACCTTTGTGTCCCTGTGCTTTTTCCTATGTCTCCCTCCCCTTTTTACTTATTTGCTTACTCCACAAGGCCACCCTCCTTACCACATAGTTGTACTCATTCAACAGTCTCATGAGGGATCCCCTCTACACCTGTCACCCTACCTTCAAAAACTTTTCGTTTCAAACGGGAATTTTTTGTGATATGTCCACAGCTCGATCATATTTACAGGTGATTGATGTTTTTGTTCTCTTCCTACTTCTCTTATCTACCTTCGGTTGCTATGTTTCCGTTTTCCATTATGAACTCAGTGCAAGATTTTTTCGTGTGTGAACTGTGAATACCTAGACTGATTTCAAAGACATCAGTTTTACACCCCTCCATTAATATGTGCAAACTTCACTTATCCTATGCTTTCGAGACTCTACCTTGCGTGTGATTTGTTTTACTATTCGCATAGTGGCTGGACGATAGTAAAAGAGTCCATAAGCATCAAGAAAGAAGAAGAAGCCACTCTTGCTGGCGTGGTGAGACGCTCACTCCGTGTTGGGCAGCCATGAAGAGTAGGTGTGTTTGCCTTCCCAGCGCAATGACGTGGGTCTGTAGCATCGACCCTGGGTGGCATTGGAGCCCGTTAAGCTGTGGTGTTGGCCTCCGTTATTCATCGTGTGTATACTACGAGTAACTTATCTACATTGTCTTCATCTGGTTTTTCTTCGTGTGGACGGTAACATCCTGTGGACCGTGTTGCCTCGTGGTGAATGATCTAAAACTGTAAGTCTTGGCATAAATTTTGCTCTTGGAAATATTACCTACCTATGGATTAAACTTCAACTACGTCAAGTGGTGGTAATAATAATAATTTCTGAGTGGGATAAGGACGGTTCGTCCATTACTTTACAATGGGTTCTATTACGAAGCTACATCTTGGCTTGTAATCAATGCATGGTGTACGGTTCCATGGCTAAATGGTTAGCGTGTTGGCGTTTGGTCACAGGGATCCTGGGTTCGATTGCGGCAGGGTCGGGAACTTAACCGTCATGGGTTAATTTCCCTGGCATGGGGACTGAGTGTGTCTCTTCATCATTTTTTCATCCTCAACACGACGCTCAGGTCGCATACGGGCATGAAATCAAAAGACCTGCATCTGGCGGGCCGAACATGTCCTCGGACACTCCCGGCACTAAAAGCCATATGCCATTCCATTTCATCATTTTCAATGCATAGTTTGGACAGTTTTTCTAAATTTAAATCTAGATTCTATTTTAATTCTTAGTCCGGAAATGTAATATTCTCTGTGTAAATCAAGGCGGTCCTCACAAGGTTTTCATGTTATCTCACTTATGCTTAGGTAATTTTTAATTTCACGAGTGTTTTGTTCTGGTTTTAATATTATTCTTTTCTGTTTAATTGATCTTTGCCATTTATTTTGTGCTGGGTCTGGTTCTATTTAGCTTTGGGCGGACGCGTGGCTTTGTTTTTGGTTTTCCCTAGCAACGGCTTGTTGACGTGATTGTCATTAAGATTTGGGTTTGATTGGGCCCGTGCTATTTGATTTTACTTTCAATACGATGACGTTTATTGATTTCTGTGTGTACTGATTGTGATGTGTTCCTATTTATTCATTTTCACTGTCTATTAATCCTTGCATTTTAATTTTTGAGGGGGATTTGTTTTCTCGTTTGCTAGTTAAGTTACCATCCGTGCGTCGGCCCCTTGGTGGGGAATGGGTTTTAAATCCACAAGATTTTAATGATACTTCACACTAGTGGATGAAACTTGTATCTAATTTTAATCAATGAGAAGGTTTAATTTAATAAATTTTTAAATAGGTGACCGGTCATAACTATAGGTTTTAATTATTTCTGATTTTTCCAAGTTCTTATATTGCATTTTAATATATGGAGTTCAACATTTTATTTCTGTTTAACTAATTTAAATTGAACTACATTTCATTTGTTCTTTAAACAATTTTAAACCAATCAATATTTCAATGTGTCCTTATCAATCTTGAACTAATTCTAACCTTGAATAAATGTTTTCCCTTGTATTCTTATGCCCTTCTCTTGCGTTAGCTTTAACTCCATTCGGGGGCTAGCACACTACCAACCTTCTTACCTGTTGGACTCCCATTCGGTGAGTAAGGTTAATGCTCATCTTCCGAGGGGTTATGGGCTTGCCCAGAGGATGGTGCAGAGAGTGGTAGCAGATCAGTGATTGTCTTTTGTTTCACTGTTGATCTGTGCTTCATATAAACTGTTTCTGCTGAGCGTAGTGAGATCCCACCCCTTCTCCCTTGTTATGCGTACAATGCACTGTTGGGCAGATTGGAGGTTGAACGGAAATCATCAAAGAAAAAAGTGCAAGTAACTTGTGTAATTCTTTCTTAATTGTGTTTCATGTCTAAAACTATATCGCGTCCAGTTCCGTTACCGAGTCATCTCATACGTGCTGAATTGGAATAAGAGTTAATCGTTCGTCGGTTTGAACCTGCGTGCACCGTTGCTAAATATGCTGCCTTGCTGTTGGCTAACACCCAGGTCCTTGTTAATCTATCATTAATTGACAGGAGTCAAGTTGGTGAGTACCTAAATGCCATTTGTGATGCACTAAATGAGATAAATATCATTAGGAAAGAATTTACTGAACTGCCTCCATCGAAAGCTCAGAGGGCCAGAGCAAGCCACTACTCGGGGCATATTCAAAATCTACTAGCGGTCAAGCCCGATGCTGAACTCGTATCTCAATGTGCCAGATTGTTGACGGTTGTTTCAGGTATTTCTGCTGATCTGGGCCTGTTCCTAGTCAGCAGGGATGTGGAGAACTGGTCGATTTCAGAAAAACAATCCTGTTGTACCTACCTCGAATCATATTGTGTCCTCTCCTCTGAACCAAGGTTCATGTTGCGCGACAGCCCCCTTTTTAGAAAATTTGATATCCAGGTTAAATTCTGTTTCCTCTCCAAACTGTTTAAAAGAAATTTTTCGTGGAGTAAGAAGCTTTTCTGTTAATTCCATTGACGAAAGTATTAGGTTCCTCCGGTTTCTTGTGGAGGTAACCGACACTGGTAACGTCTCTTCGGTTCATGACTTGGGTATTTTCCGCGCCCTCTTCCCTCATTGCAAAGGGATCGTAAAAAGAGAAATCTCCGAAGCCATATCTAGAAACTTGTCAATCAACGCCTTTCATGAACTTGTATTAACAAAATTCATTCCCTATATTGCTCTCCAGAGTTTAATTCCGCAGTACTGCTTTAGAACTCAGTTTCTGCACGAAAATTTGCTTGCTTATGTTCTTAACTTTAGGTTTTATTGTGAAGTCTTTAAAATTTCTGTTCTCGAATAGGAAATGGTAGCTAGGATTCCAAAGGGTATATCCCCTTCATACCGCTCCTACCTTTCACTGTCTCGGTGTCCGACCAATTTTCAAGAACTAGAAGAGGCATGTTCCGTTTGCTGAGGACGTTAAACACGGGGACGCTTCGAGACCTGTCAACATTCCCGCTCCCATTATTCCAGCCTATCCTGTTGCTTCTCCAACCTCTAAAGATGCAAATAGTTGTAAATGCTTCAATTGTGCGCCCAAGAATAATTTGAAGAACAATTATCCTTCTACCAAGCGTAATTCTAGCGGTTGTTATACCTGTGGTTCTAAACACCACCTTAAAAATAACTGCCCCTTGTCGATTTAAAATAGTGGTCAATGACTACACGGTAACAAAATGATGTATGATCATCCTAAACTCGGAAATTCTGGATCTCCCGAAAAGACTATCTGACCGTACTGGTGCAATGTCCCCTCCCAGTGTACTTGTGCTTTAGTCGAGGTTAATAATGAACCTGTGGTGCCCTGCTTGATACTGGCAGTGTGGTGTGTTTAATTAATTCTGCTTGGTACCATCAGATGAAAACCTCATGTAAGTTGCCTGAATTGGAACATACCAATGTCAAATGTGTTTCTGCCAATTGTCAGTTCTTGAAAATCTTGGGTTCGGCGAAGGTTAAGTAATTGATAGGTAATTCTACCTAGAAGATCAAGTGCTTGGTAACACCTAACCTTTCCTGTAATTTGATTCTAGGTGCCAATTTCTTGGTCTAGTACCGGACTTATGTTGGATTTACAAAGTAGAAATTTCTTTTTTAAATTCTCACCTAATATAAAATTTGACTTAATCAACGTTCCATTGAATGTCCCTATTATTTCCTGTGTTGGTTACCCTCACTCTGATGAACCTAGCGACATCGATTTCCTTTATCTAAACCATTTAGGGAATGCTGAAGCTAATCAAGTCCGTGCTTTTGTAGAGTTTCCAGAAGTTTTCACTAGCAAATTAGGTTTGATTGACGTTCTAGAGTATGATATTGAGTTATTGGACCACCATCCAGTTAAATCTCCCCCGTATCATCTTTCGCCACCACGTATGCTCGAGTTGAAAAAAATGATCAAATGGAGAAAAATGGTGTTATCAGACCCTCTACTTTACCATATGCTTCCCCAAAATTCTTGGCAACAAAGCTTTCCGCGGCTTCAGAGCGTTATTGACTACCGTGCGCTGAACAGTAAGATTGTACTTCAGTCCATCCCGTTGCCGGACTTGCACACTTGTTTTGGATGTTTTCGGGAGCAAAATTTTTCACTGTATTAGACCTGAACCAAGGGTACTATCACGTACCCTTATCTAAGAAATCCATTCCCCTTACGGCTTTCATAACTGATTGGAATTTGTACGAGTTCTTGAGATTGCCTTTGGCTTCTCATGTGGTGCCGCCGTATTAACTAGACTGTTGAATTCCATCCTCTCTGACAAAGTTCAAATTTGTGTTCAACTATTTGGACGACTTGGGAATCTTTTCAAACACCTTTGAGGAATACATTGAGCACGTTAGGGAAGTTTTGCTCCAAGGTTGCATTCGCCAGACCTAGCATGTCCTTCCTCGGGCATGTAGTTTCGTCTGAAGGTGTTTCAGTAGATCATTCTAGAACTCAGGCCATTACAGATTTCCCACCCTATAGGGATGTTAAAGGTGTTCCCCGCTTCATCGGTATGGTGAACTTCTTCAGAAAATTTATCTCCAACTTTGCCGAAATTGCAGCTGCATTGTACAATCTTAGGGGGAAAGATGTTAAGTTCACTTGGTATAGTGCCCAACAGGTAGCCTTCAATTCGTTGAAAGTTACTCTAAGCAACACACCAGTGTTGGCAATTACAGATTTCAATAATCGCTTCGTTGTATACACTGATGTCTCAGGCAGAGCTATTACTGGTGTCCTCTTACAGGATCATGAAGATGGGCGTAGCCCTGTAGCCGGAATCCTGATGTGGAAGAACTTGTTAGTGCCATCCTTTTGGACCTTCCCTGATTGTACCACGAATTTGGGAATCATAAAAAACTGACCCAGAATTTAAAAGCATCGACACAATTAATGGTGGGATTGAAGTAAAACCTTACCCCTATTCTAAGGATGTCCTTTGTTGTAAGGGTCGGAAGGACCACAACCTCAAAATCGTTTTCCCAAAGGTTTTTGTACCAGTTACATTTAGGTATTATCACTGCTCCCCCATTGGAGGTCACTTAGATAATTTCAAATCTAGGCAGAAAATCAGACAGTTCTTCGTCTGGAAGAAAATGGACAGTGGCATCAAAACTATGATTAAATCATGTAAAGCTTGTGCCATTAGTAAACCTAACTTGAATAACCGAGTTGGATTGTTATCTTCACAAGCCTCCCGTCCTATGGAAAAGTTGTTCATCGATTTTGTAGGTGCCCTCACTGGATCTTCTCTAGGAAACACTATCTTTGTCTGTACAGATGCATTCTCCCGGTTTTGTTGGATCTTTCCCACCAGATCCACTAACTCTTGTACTTCTATCAACTGCTTAAATTCTATTTTTGCATCATTTGGTCCTCCCCAGTTTCTGGTCTCTGACAATGCCAGTTCTTTCACTAGTAATTCATTCAAAATGTATCTGTTCGAGTTGTGCATCTCCCACGTTCCTATCACCCCGTACTATCCGATCTGGTGTGATATGCTGAGGTTGAATAGAAATCTAGTCTGTTCTCATTGCGTATCATCATGGTATTCAATCCAAATGGGATTGTTGTCTGCACTGGTTGGCCCATGCCTTCAACTCCGCCAATCACGAATCACATGGTAAGATGCCTATGTCTCATGTTCAGCTATACCCCATATTCCCTGTGTATCGAAGATCTTCTACCTGAATTGTCTAAGCCTAATGACGTTCAAATGATTTGGAATGAAGCCAGGAAGAATTTATCTGTCGTGTATGGGAAAGTAAAAAAAAGTACGATAAAGGTAGAAAGTCATGTAAATTGAAAGTTGTGATCTGGTGTATGTTAAATATTATCCCATCAGTAAGGCCATCAATAAGTTTTCAGCAAAGCTTGCCCCTAGATATTAAGGCCCTTGTACTGTGTTGCACTTTTTATCTCCAGTTTCTGTATTGGTGAGCGGTCCGGTCGCTAAAGGAATTAGGCGTGTTCATCTTTCCCAAATTAAGGTTGGTTAACTGGTAATGTTACGGTAAACCCCCTATTGGTTGAATACAACTTTGGCAACACATCTGTACTTTTAGTTGAATCTGGTACGCATACTACCTGTTGGTGAGCGAATTAATTTGTTAGTCATTATGTTGAGTGTTGGTGGATCTGACATTAGTGCACCTTTGGTATATTTAATCTAATTGATTTCTTGTAACCTAAGAATTTTGTGTAACATCTGTCTTGGTGTAATGGTAGTTTCTTTAAAATCTTTAGCTTGTGCATTTGAACCCTTTGCTTGTGTGGTGTGCAGCTAAATTACCACTTTGGGTGTTTAACTTCATCCATCTTTAAATTCTGCTTTTGGGTTGATTCCCTGCGTAATAGGTATGTAATTTAAGTTAACGTAATTATATCTTACCTGGTTCTATGTGGAGTACATTGTGCTGGAACCATCTATGATCACGTGGCTTGACCATTGGTGGGCTATATTGCGTTTGTGATTGAGTGAGTGGGAGTGTGTTTGCTACATGAATGGTTTACCATTTTATCATCCTTTCATTGTATGTGTGAGTGTATGAAGCGCTTGGTAATGATTTGAGTTGCGCTCTGTGTCTTATCTACTGGGCGATTACTAGTTATGGTGTCGTATGGTCGGTTGGTGTCGGAGATAGTAGCCTGTTGCCTAATTCGTGGACTGAACATTTTAAAGGTGTTTCATTTTCTGACTGCTAATGTCTTGTATTCATCTACGATTAGGTGATCTAGCGCGCGCGCTCTCTCTCTCTCTCCTGTCATTTTGGCCAACTGTTTCTGGTGCTTTAGTCTATGTGTGAACCATCTCTAACCTATTTTTCCTGTAAATGTTTTGGTGTGGTATTTATTAACCTAACCTATCCTATTTGAAGTTGTGTTGAAATTCTGTGTCTCTGTTCTTTCTCTAAAGGTGTTTGGTTTGTGCACTACTGCGAGCATTGTCGTTGAATTTCCCGTCTCGAACCTTGGTAATACCTTACTTGTTGGTTTTCATCCTTTCAGTTGTAGATTATTAGTGATGAAGTGCGATTTACCTTATCTACTTATTGCTGTTAGTGCTGTTTGGTTCTGCTAAGTGGGACTCTTAACCTGAGGGCTGTAACTCCTTTGAACCTGGACAGTATGGTTCTAGTCCTCGATTTATGTTTTGTTTCTGCCATGTAATTTCTATTTATTGTTGCTTTGAGATTGTGTAATGGCTGCAAGGCATGTGTTGAAGATGGCTATCCTTCAGCCTCTTATGAGTTGACTCGTATATCTTGCTAGTCATTATGGGTATGGCGTTATTGTGTCAGTTGCTAGGTTGTCATGACACTTTGGTAGGGGTGTGCTCCGCCATTAATTAACCTCTGTGTTGCAGTAGATTTGGCCATTTGTTAGTTGGGTCTACAACTCTGGTTGAATAACCTTGTTTGCTCGACTCTTAGTTGGTTCTGGTTTTATCAACTTATGTTTTCCTGCTTTCTCTTTGGCCCGACGTCATCATTTTATATCTTGTAGTCCACTAATAGGGACTGCCTGGCCGAGGCGGTAAAGGCGTGCTCGGTTCACCCGGAAGGACGTGGGTTCGAATCCCCGTCAGGAAGTCGTAAAATTTAAGAAACCAGATTTCCACTTCCGGAGGTGCACATGGCCCTGAGGTTCACTCAGCCTACACCAAAAGTGAGTACCAGGTTAATTCCTGGGAGCAAAGGCGGCCGGGCGTAGAGCTAACCACTCTACCCCATCACGTGCCGAGGTTAACAATGGTGGAAGCCTTTACCTTCCACTCCTCCAAGGGCCTTCATGGTCTGTACGGAGGTGTCTTTGTCTTTGTTTATGAACCTCACCAACCTGGACCCAATGTTTGGGAAGCCAGGCTCTGCCTGTCACAAGTCAGGACAAAGGGCGAGTGATAGAGGAGTAACACCTCTTTAAAAAACCTTGGTCCAGCCGACCCGGCTGGGAGTCCGATGTAAGGGTCCCTTGCCAGGGTTACGGCGAAGACCTCAACGGCAGTGAAGGCGGAGAAGAGGGACTTCAGAACGGTGGAATTGGCGGAAGGGGCAACCCTCCTATTCTGGGTAAATAAAATAGGAACTGCTGCCTTGCAGTAGAAGTGGGAACTTCAAAGGCTAAGGGAAGAAACCCCGACAGAAAATCAGCCTGGTGCCTCAGGCTTAAGATGGCAGCCCTGTCACGGCAATCGGAAGCAGTGGGTTAATCACTCGCTCTTCTTAAATAATCTGATTATAGAAACTGAAGCGAAATTACAAAACCGGACGGATAATCTGACGATGACCTTTGGCATGAAGAGGATAACGAAAATTGGTTTCTGGAATGTGAGGACCTTGAGGGAGAAAAGCAGACTAAAACAAGGGACACGGGAAATGAAGAACTACGGGCTGGACATTCTGGGATTGAGTGAGGTGAGGTGGCCAGGATTTGGCGAGATACAGACAACAGATGGAATTACATTTCTATATTCTGGTGGTGAGGACGAAGAGCACAGGGATGGAGTGGGGTTGCTGCTCAGTAGAAATGCAATGAGAAGTCTTATGGAGTGGAAGCCAATTTCCAGTAGGCTACTGACTGCTAGATTCAAGACCAAGATCAGGAATGTGGCCATTATCCAATGCTATGCACCTACAGAACAATCGGAGTTGGAAAGAAAGTAAGAATTCTACCAAATGTTGCGAGATGCCACAATGAAAAAAGTAAGAAGGATATTCTTATAGTTATGGGAGACTTCAATGCGAAGGTTGGCTCAAAAAATGAAGGACTGGAACATATCATGGGTATACACGGTCTTGGCGAGATGAATGAAAATGGGGAAAAGTTTACGGAATATTGCGCCAGCCAAGACTTGGTGATAGGTGGCGCGGTGTTCCCGCACAGGCGGTGTCATAAGGTCACGTGGGTGTCTCCTGATCAAGTCACGGAAAATCAAATTGATCACACTGCGGTGAGCAGGAGGTTCAGAAGGAGTTTGGAAGATGTTAGGAACAAGAGAGGGGCGGACATTGGCAGTGACCATCATCTTGTTGTCGCCAACTTCTGTATACAGATCGTGGCAGTCCACCAGAAGCTCAACACTCGGCACAAGAAGTTTGATGTTGGTAAGCTAAAGAATCAGCAGACGTTGGAACAATTTCAACTGGAACTTAGCAACAGATTCCAGGTGTTGGATTCCAAGATAGAGAAGGATGTGGAGACTGTATGGAGCGAGGTGAAGAACATCTTTGTGGAAACAAGTGAGAAGCAGCTCGGGTACAAAAACTACCTGCGGAAGGAATGGATATCTGATCAGACCTGGGACAAGATACATTACAGGAAGGAGATAAAGGCCAAACGAAATATATGCAAAACTAGACAGCAGAAGGCTCAAACACAAGCTGAGTATTCAGTAGCAGATAAGGAAGTAAAGAGGAGTGTGCGAAAGGATCACAGGAAGTGGATTGATGAGCAGGCAGGGAAAGCAGAACAGGCAGCAAAAAGGGATACCGACCGACTGGAAGAAGGGGTTGATAGTCAAGTGACCGAAAAAAGGGGACACAACAAATTGCAACAACTGGAGGGGTATCACCTTGCTCTCCATTCCAAGCAAAGTGCTGTCGCGAGTCATCCTGAATCGAATAAAGGATTCAATAGAAAGAAGACTTCGAAAGGAACAGGCGGGATTTCGACAATATCGCAGCTGTGTGGATCTCATCAATACACTTCGGATCATCATAGAACAGTGTGTGGAATGGCGGAGTATCCTCTACCTCGCATTCGTGGACTTTGAGAAAGCCTTTGATTCTGTAAATCAAAGAATTATGTGGAAGACCCTCAAGGAATACAGAATTCCATCAAAGATTATCAACATCATGAAAGAGATGTACGAAGGGTATGAGTGTCAGGTTCTTCATGAAGGGAAACTAACAGAATAGATAAACGTCAAGTCTGGAGTGAGACAGGGGTGTGTTCTTTCTCCCACACTGTTCCTGCTGGTCTTAGTGTGATGAAGAAGGTAATAAGAGGACGGAAGAGGGGGGTTCAATGGGGGATGAGAGGCAGGCTTGAAGATCTTGACTTCGCAGACGACATTTGCCTTATGGCGCAGCGGTACCGGGACATAGAAGATAAACTGAGTAGGTTGCAGAAGGAAGCAGAATGTGCAGGTCTCATGACCAACACAAATAAGACCAAAGAGATGAGGATAAATTCGGATATCATGACCAGCTTGACAGTAAATGGAAAGGAAATTGAGCGAGTTTAATCCTTCCTCTACCTTGGAAGTATGGTTACACCGGATGGGGGAGCAGAGGAAGATGTTCAAAGCCGTATCCGGAAAGCAAATGGTGCGTTTGTCCAGCTCTATCCCGTGTGGAAGAATAGAAACATCTCCAGGAAGACTAAGCTTCGCATCTAAAGTCGATTTTTTATACGGCTGTGAAACATGGAAAGTTACAAAACAGATCAATAACCAGCTACAGGTGTTCATAAATAGATGTCTGCGTCGCATAACAAATGTGAGGTGGCCAGACATAATCTCTAATGAAGATCTTTGGACCATGACCAATCAGCAGCCGATTGACATTCAGATCAAGGAGAGGAAATGGCGCTGGATCGCCCACACATTAAGGAAGCCGGATGGAGCTGTTGAGAGGGCAGTGCTGGACTGGAACCCTCAAGGCACCAGAAAGCGAGGTCGGCCTGGAAGAGGACGATCGAAAAGGAAATTGCAGAGGTTGACAAGACCTGGAGTGAAGTGAAGAGAATGGCCAAGAACTGTACTGTGTGGAGAAATTTCGCCAAGGCCCTATGCTCCAGAGGGAGCAACAGGACATAAGTCAAGTCCACTAATGATTATCTAAAGTATCCTGCCAGCTTACGGCTTTTTCCTCAGTGGATCCCTCGTATCGGTTGATATTGTATACTAGTCACTTTACCATTCTGTGGTTTTACAAGGCGAGTATGGGATCTTTCGGTTGCATTCCTTCCATCATCATGGTTTTATTGAGCGTTCCCTATCGAACTGCCTCATTATCTACCATCTATACTTTATTGGCCTACCCTCCTGTGGGATTGGAGGAGGAACCCTTTTAGCTAGTGTGCGACAGGGTGGATTTTGGTTGCCACTTATTTCTAGCCCGGTTTTACCGAAGTCCCATGCGGACATCCAGTAGTGTATGTTGTGCTGGTCATTGCTCCTTATTGGCCTCGACAGTAACCTAATGAAAGGTGTGTCTCCTTACCCTTTTTATAATTTGATGTTCCCTCAAGAGATGTTCCTTCTTTAGTAATTCTGTGGAGTCGGTTGGTTTGGCGATCTTGGATTCTGCACCCTCCTGAGTTTCTTGTTTGGACCATGTCTATCCTGCGTTTCTCATGGTGTTTAAGGTAAATGGTTCGTAAGTTAAGTTCCTTCTATCTGTGCATTATTCCTTGCGTGGTATCTTTTGATGTGGCTGTTAGGAATGACCAACTGATCGCGAATCCTCCATCTCCTAATGTGTCTGTCAACTCTACCATTGCTCGAATTTATGTTACCCCTTTAAACATGAGTTTTTTAATATCCCTGGTTGAATCAGTTTGTATTCTTCTGGTCTGTTAGTAAGTGTAATTTGAATCTCCTTGCTTCCTTTCCTCGATTAAGTGGTTAAGGTACATAAGATGGTGATCCATCTACTGAGCTCACCACTCTGTAGTTATGGGTATCTACTGATATATATATATATATATATGTGTGTGTGTGTGTGTGTGTAATTTGATGTTTTTCGCTCAGCTTATCTTATTCCAGTTAAAGCGGTGTGATAAGCTGATCATGTTGTCTTTCCTGAGCTTTTTTATTTGAACTTTTTTTAAATTAGTGGTACCACGTGTTCCCGTAGTGTTATAACTCTTGTATGTCCCGGTGCCTTTTGACTGCAATGTTATCAGAATGGTGATCAGTGATCATTGAAATATTTCTATTGGTTCTTCTTCTGTTGTTTTCTCGACTATTTGTGCTATATTATGGTTCTCTCGTGTAAATATTAGGTGTAAATATGCCCTAGTGTATTAGTTGTGGTCCCTTTCCTTTGCTTCTTGATTATTTTTCCTTTGTTTCTGTCTCAGTGTACCGTGTGTACCTTTCTAAAATCACTCTGTTTTAACCTTTCCGAGTTTTACCAGGTCTGTGGTGTGCTCTGAGCCTTAGTTAGTTTATCGTTAGCTATAGATCTGCTGATTCCTGTAACATATACTCACCAACTTTATTTATTCCTGTGGGTTTTTGTTTTTACTTGCCCTCCTTGCGACCTTATGTCTTCCCTTGGGCCTAATTGTAAGATAGGTTAGCCTGTTTTAAGCTAATTAACGACATGAGATGATGCATGTTCTTAATAACCCAAGGAGATTTTTAAAATAGTATTAGTAGAGGTACTTGAATACTGAAAAGATAGTAAAAGGTAAATTTGAGTTATATGCTTAGGGTAATGTTACCACCATGCTTTTATGAAATTGTCCGGATGCATGAACTAGCAAACGAAAAGACTTTAATTAGGTCCTGCATGGGAATCTTTGAAACCTATCATTTTTGAACCCCGCAAGCGAACTTGGTTTTCTATTTGAAAACTATCCTACTGTATGCTACTTTGGTTGAAAGATATAGTGTGCAATCAGTGATTTGGAAAACTCTGGCTAAAAACTCTCTTGACCTAGTGTGAAATTTTACAACTGCTATTTCTTGAGTGGTCGATTAATGTGACTGTTCTAACTTACTTTGATTGCACCCCCATCTGCAGTATTGAAAAGGAACATAGAACTGTAACTGATACTAGAATTTGGTCATGTAGACCTTTGGCAAGACCTTACTCCAGTGCTTATTGTTTATTGAACTCGTACACCAAAATCTAGTTTGCTTATGGACCACCGCATTTTTATGGAAATATTCATGTAAATCATGTAAATATGTTGTGCATCAGAGAGAGAGGCCTGTAACAGAATTAAAGTGAATAAGATGTCCCTTGTAAACCTTTTTGATCTGGTATTATTACCACTGAAATTCGTGTCAACCGGCTTCTTGCCAATGAGTTTTGATTTATTCCATTTAAAGTGGCATGTCTTGCCACCTTCACATTGACTTCAAGTGTATTCTACTACGGTGTCTGTACGGTGCAGTGCAGCGCCTAGCCCTTGAATTTCCGATAACTGCCTTAGGCAATCTGCGTGCACGCTGTGGGCAGGCTAGTGAAGCCACTCTTGCTGGCATGGTGACGCGCTCACTCCATGTTGGGCAGCCATGAAGAGTAGATGTGTGTGTGTCTTTCCAGCGCAATGGCGTGGGTGTGCAGCATCGACCCTGGGTGAAACTCACTTTCTACGGTCATTGAAGCCCGTTAAGCTGTGATGTTGACATCGTGTGGAAGGTAACATTCTGTGGGCCACGCTGCCCCATGGTGAAGGATCTAAAACTGTAAGTCTTGGCATAAATCTTACTCTTGGAAATATTACCTACCTATGGATTAAACTTAAAAAGAAGAAAAGAAAGCAAACATTTTGGTAATGTGTGAGTAATAATAATAATTATTATTTCTGAGTCGGATAAGGACTGTTCGTCCACTACCTTACGACGGGTTCTATAACGAACCTACATCTTGGCTTGTAATCAATGCACAGTGTGGACAGTTTTACAAAATTTAATTTTAGATTTTATTTTAATTCTTAGTCCAGAAATGTAATATTCTCTGTGTAAATCAAGGTGGTCCTCGCAAGATTTTCTTCTTATCTTGCTTACGCTTAGGTAATTTTTAATTTCACGTGTGTCTTGTTCTGGTTTTAATATTATTATTTCCTGTTTAATTGATCTTTGCCATTTGATTCTGTGCCAGGTCCGGTTCTATTTTGCTTTGGGCGGACGCGTGGCTTTGTTTCTGGTGTTCCCTAGCAATGGCTTGTTGACGTGATTGTTGTTAAGATTTGGGTTTGATTGGGCCCATGCTACTTGATTTTCCTTTCAATACGGTGGATGTTTATTGATTTCTGTTTGTACTGATTGTGATGTGTATCTATTTATTCATTTTCATTGTCTATTAATCCTTGCATTTTGATTTTTGAGGGCGATTTATTTTCTCATTTGCTAGAGAAGTTACCATCCTTGCATTGGCCCCTTGGTGGGGAATGGGTTTTAATTCCACAAGATTTTAATGCAACTTAATGGAAATTCACACTACTGGATGAAAATTGTATCCAATTTTAATCAATGAGAAGGATTAATTTAATTATTTTAAAACAGTTGACCGGTCACAACTATAGGTCTTAATACATATTATCTGCGCACTTTCTAGCGATAGACTTAAACCCTACTGCTGAATCGATCGACTTCGGTTATCTTCGAGATTCATATTGGCAACTTTTGAAACACAAACTAAGAATCGCTTATCATCGCTGTGCGACATCTGGCGTACACTTTAAGTACTCGTACTGTTGTTGTTTACACAGCAAAGCCAAAACATAGAATTCATACTAGGAACAAGATTCGCATCGGGAAATATTATATAGTATTATATATTGTGTGTGTGACACAGCTGTTGGCGTTAAGATAATAAAGGTTTAGAAAATTCATATCAATCGATCATATTATCGATTCAATTCAGATTTCATTTCCATTCAGTTGGCAGTATTTACCGGAACCAGAAGTGCTTCCTTCTTACTCCTCACCGAGTACAAAAATCTATCACTAAAAAGTGCGCGTACAGTACATACATTATCATTATAGACTGTTATACCTTTCAGCGTTCAGTCTGCAAGCCTCTGCAAATTTACTGAACGTCGCCACAATCCTCTATTTGCAACTAGCGATGTGGCCTCATTTAGTTCTATACCTCTTATCATTAAATCGTTAGAAACTGAGTCTAAACATCGTCGTCTTGGTCCACCTCTACTTCTCTTATCCTCCATAATGGAGTCCATTATTCTCCTAGGTACCGTAACCTATCCTCCATTTGCCCCACATGACCCCATCACCAAAGCCAGTTTACGCGTACAGCTTCATCCACAGAGTTCATTCTTAAATTAGCCTTTATCACATCATTCCAAGTACCCTCCTGCCATTGTTCCCACCTGTTTGTACCAGCAATCATTCTCGCTACTTTCATGTCTGTTACTTCTTACTTATGAATAAGTTATCCTGAGTCCACCCAGCTTTCACTCCTGTAAAGCGAAGTTGGTCTGAAAACAGACTGATGTAAAGATAGTTTTGTCTGGGAGCTGACTTCCTTTTTACAGAATAGTGTTGATCGCAACTGCGAGCTCACTGCATTAGCTTGACTACACCTTCATTCAATCTCATTTTCTATATTACAGTCCTGGGAGAACACACAACCTAAATACTTGAAATTATCGACCTGTTCTAGCTTTGTGTCACCAATCTGACATTCAATTCCGTTGAATTTCTTACCTACTGACATCAATTTAGTCTCGAAAGGCTAATTTTCATACCATACTCATTACACCTATTTTCAAGTTCCAAGATAATAGACTGCTGGCTATCGGCACAATCTGCCATCAAGACCAAGTCTTCAGCATAGGCCAGACTGCTTACTACATTTCCACCTAACTGAACCCCTCCCTGCCATTTTTACCTTTCAGCAGATGATCCATGTAAACTACGAATAGCAAAGGTGAAAGATTACAGCCTTGTCTAACCCCTGTAAGTACCCTGAACCAAGAACTCATTTTACTATCAATTCTCACTGAAGCCCAATTGTCAACATAAATGCCTTTGTTTGATTTTAATAATCTACCTTTTATTCCCTAGCCTCCCAGTATTGCGAACATCTTTTCCCTCGGTACCCTGTCATATGCTTTCTCTAGATCTACGAAACAAACACAACTGCCTATTCCTCTCGTAGTATTTTTCAATTACCTGGCACATACTGAAAATCTGATCCTGACAGCCCTTCTGTGGTCTGAAACCACACTGGTTATCATCCAACTTCCTCTCAACCACTGATCGCACCCTCCCTTCCAAGATGCCAGTGAATACTTTGCCTGGTATACTAATGAATGAATTGTTGTAATCCTTCTTGTTCCCTATCTCATAGATAGGTGGAATTACTGCTTTTGTCGAATCTGAAGGTACCTTACCAACACTCCATGCTAATCTTACTACTCTATAAAGCTATTTTATCCCCACCTTCCCACTATACTTCACCATTTCAGGTCTAATTTCATCTATTCCTGCTGCTTTATGACAATGGAGTTTATTTATCACCCTTTCCACTTCCTCAAGCGTAATTTCACCAACATAATTTTCCTCTTCCCCATGAGCTTGGCTGTTCGCAACACCACCAAGATGAATTCCTTTTACGTTGAGAAGATGCTCAAAAATATTCTCTCCACCTCTCCAGCGATTCCTTGGGATCTATTATGAGTTCACATGAATTACTCAAAACACTGTTCATTTCAGTTTCCCTCCCTTCCTAAGATTCTTTATTACTGTCCAGAAAGGTTTCCCTGCTGCTTGACCTTGCCTTTCCAGGTTATTACCAAAATATTCCCACAACTTCTTTTTGGATTCAACAACTATTTGTTTCGCTCTGTTTCTTTCATCTACGTATAAATCCCTGTCTGCCTCGGCCCTTGTTTGGAGCCATTTCTGATAAGCCTTCTTTTTACGTTTACAAGCTGCTCTCACTTCATCATTCCACCAAGATGTTTGCCTTTTCCCATCTTTACACACAGCTGTTCCTAGGCATTCCCTTACTGTTTCTATTACAGCATCCCTGTAAGCCACCCATTCTCTTTCTATATCCTGAACCTGCTTACTGTCTACTGTACGAAACTTCTCACTAATCATATCCATGTACTTCTAATTTCCTTGTCTTGGAGATTTTCTACCCTTATTCATTTGCAGACAGATTTCAGTTTCTCTACCCTAGGCCTAGAGATACTTAGTTCACTACAGATCAGATAGTGGTCTGTATCATTCCTAACAAATTTCCTGAATTCGAAGTCGCTTAAGATATAGTCTATTATGGATCTGGTACCCATAGCCTCCCACGTGTTGCAGTGAATAGCCTTATGCTTGTAGAATGTATTCGTAACTGATAAACCCATACTAGCACAGAAGTCCAGCAAACGCTTCCCATTCCCATTAGCTCCCATATCTTCCCCACATTTACCAATCACCCTTTCGTATCCTTCAGTTCTATTTCCAACTTTCGCATTGAAATCACCCATTAGCACTATTCTATCCTTGCTGCTCACCCTGACCACGATGTCACTCAATGCTTCATAAAACTTGTCAACTTCATACTCATCTGCACCCTCACATGGTGAATATACAGACAATTCTCCCAACTGACAAATCTACCCACATCATTCGCTCATTTACGTGCCTAACAGAAACTGTTGCGTGCAATGGTATTTCTGATAAACAGCCTACCCCATACTCTGCCCTTCCCTTTCTAACACCCATCAAGTACACTTTATAATCTCCTCTCTCTTCCTCGTTATCTCCCCTTACCCGAATATCATTCACTCCTAGCACATCAAGATGCATCCTCTTAGCTGACTCAGCCAGTTCTACTTTCTTTCTTCCATAAGCCCCATTAATATTGATAGCTCCCCATCGAATTCCGTTTCATTCGCCAAGTTGTTTCCAAGGAGTCCCTCGTCTGTCAAATGGGAGTGGGACTCCGTTGCTCCCATAGGTCCGAGGATTGCTTAAAATGTTCTGAGCTGGGTAAATTCATGAAGCAGGATGCTACCCTACTTACACATAGTCTTAATTCTTTCTGATTTTTCCAATTTCTTATATTGCATTTTAATGTATGGAGGTCAACATTTGATTTCTTTTGAACTAATTTAAATTGATCTACATTTTATTGGTTCTTTAAACAATTTTAAACCAATCAATATTTCAGTGTGTCCTTATCTATCTTGAACTAATTCTAACCTTGATTTAAATTTTTTTTTGCTACCTAGAGATTGTTGGTTATTGCTGCTTTGCATCAATTCAGCACTGTCAGTGGTTTTTTTTACTTAATTTTGACTACGGCCTTCGAGCCTATTGATCACACTTCCCAAGGTGTTTGTTACTGTCCCATTTGCTTGTTATTGTGATGTGTTGTAATTGTTTTCCCCTGTATTCTTATGCCTTTCTCTCATGTTAGCTGTAACTCCCTTCAGGGTCTAGCACTCTACCAACCTTCTTACCTGGTGGACTCCCGTTGGGTGGGTAAGGTTAATGCTCATCTTCCGAGGGTTTATGGGTTTTCCCTAAGGACGGTGCAGGAATCAATTTTTATTATTATGTGCCGAAAGCCTGCAGTCTAACATCTTGGAACTTGAAAATAGGTGCAATGAGTATGGTATGAAAATTAGCCTCTCGAAGACTAAATTGATGTCAGTAGGTAAGAAATCCAACAGAATTGAATGTCAGATTGGTGATACAAAGCTAGAACAGGTGGATAATTTCAAGTATTTAGGTTGTGTGTTTTCCCAGGATGGTAATATAGTAAGTGAGATTGAATCAAGGTGTAGTAAAGCTAATGCAGTGAGCTCGCAGTTGCGATCAGCAGTATTCTGTAAGAAGGAAGTCAGCTCCCAGACGAAACTATCTTTACATCGGTCTGTTTTCAGACCAACTTTGCTTTATGGGAGCGAAAGCTGGGTGGACTCAGGATATCTTATTCATAAGTTAGAAGTAACAGACATGAAAGTAGCAAGAATGATTGCTGGTACAAACAGGTGGGAACAATGGCAGGAGGGAACTCGGAATGAGGAGATAAAGGCTAATTTAGGAATGAACTCTATGGATGAAGCTGTATGCATAAACCGGCTTCGGTGGTGGGGTCATGTGAGGCGAATGGAGGAGGATAGGTTACCTAGGAGAATAATGGACTCTGTTATGGAGGGTAAGAGAAGTAGAGGGAGACCAAGACGACGATGGTTAGACTCTGTTTCTAACGATTTAAAGATAAGAGGTATAGAACTAAATGAGGCCACAGCACTAGTTGCAAATCGAGGATTGTGGCGACGTTTAATAAATTCTCAGAGGCTTGCAGACTGAACGCTGAAAGGCATAACAGCCTATAATGATTATGTATGTATGTATGTATGTATGTATGTATGTAAGTTAATACAGAATCATGAGGTTTATTGTGTGTATTGCGTAGTTTTTTTTTTTTTGCAGTTTGTTGCACCGACACAGATAGGTCTTATGGCGATGATGGGATAGGGAAGGGCTACGAGTAGGAAGGAAGCAGCCATGGTCTTAATAAAAGTACAGCATTTTCCTGGTGTGAAAATGAGAAACCATGGAGAACCATCTTCACGGCCGTCGACAGTGGGCTTCGAACCCAGCATTACGTAGTCAGTTATTAGAATCACTCCATATTGATGGTTTTCACTTTACAAAGGAAACATCATATATCCTCCTATTCAATACATACACATCTCCATCATTAGATGCAGTAATAGTAGTCGAACATGTTTCAGCTCGTTTGAGCAATCTTCAGTGAAAAAAGGGGTTAAAGTTATTTACATAATAGATGCTAAAAAATGTGTTAAAAACATAATGAAGGAAAGAATGAAAAACAAAAGAGATATGACAGAAATAAAAAAATAATTCAATATATACATATTTCCATCATTAGATGGAGTGAAAATCAACTCGTTTGAGACATCTTCAGTGAAAAAAGTTAATGTTTTTATAAATGATGCTAAAAAATTTGTTAAAACCTAATGAATAAAAGGATGAAAACAAATGAGGCAAGAGGGAAACAATAAGTGATTATGGTGAGGTTGTGGACCTCTTAGTCTAAAAACTTGCAGTGTTATAATTAAAAAACAGGACGAAATCACTGTGTTAAAAATTCAAAATGACAGTCTGTCTCTGTTGAGTCACCATCACAAATAGTTAAAGAGGGGAGCAAAAAACTTGAGAAACTAAGTTTGAGAGGAAACACGTGCCAGTTGAAATGTATGTGACACATAGGACAGACTGTCATTTTGAATTCCTTAACACAGTGATTTCGTCCTGTTTTTTAATTATAACACACTGCATGTTTTAGACTAAGAGGTCCAAAACCTCACCATAATCACTTATTGTTTCCCTCTTGCCTCATTTGTTTTCATCCTTAGCATCAATTATGTAAAAAACTTTTTTTTTTTTTTTTCACTGAAGATGTCTCAAACGAGTTGATTTTTACTCCATCTATGATGGAAATGTGTATTGTCCCCTTTTCTGGAGTCGCTCTGTCGGCGAAGCGAGAGTCCCATGGGTGGAACGTTCGCAGGACCGCCTTCACTATATCGGGACAGGCCTTTTAAAATTTATAGTTTGCAGGGCTGAAGGTGATTGGACAGGTAACATGGCATAATGAAATTCATAACCAAATAACAACAAACATTTATTAAAGCAGTCTGGACATTAAAAAAAAAAAAAAAAAAAAAAACAATACGAGTACACCTGGACTCGTTTCAATGAATCTTATTTACACGGCGTGCTTTTGATTTCCTTTTAAATAACAATAAAAATATTTCTTGAATCCCTTATCCACAAGTACTTCTCCTGGTGTCGATGTTGATTTAATGTGACTGTAACATCGAACAAATCAAATTTATATTAGTGAAAGTTATAATTGAATAACATGGTATCTATCACTTTAAAGTTGAGCGTTTTAATCTTAATTTAAGCAACTCACTTCACTAAGAATATCTCAATCATCTTGCTGCTCATTAATTACTTTAGTAATTCCAAATTTTACTTACCGTATTTACCCGAATAATCTCCACCGTCAAATAATGCCCGCATTCTCATTTTAGGAAGGCTCATTTTGAAAAAACTGAAATGAACTAAAATCTCTTCCATTGAAAGAGTAACGTAGGCAGAAACAAACATTTCGTATCACTCCGCGAGGTCCACGTGGTCTTTACGCAAATATGAACATGTAAATTTATGAATATAGCTGCTTTGCCTGAGATGATAGAAATACATAATCACTGCTATGAAATATATTTTCCATTAAAATGAGCAAGTAGGCCTACTTACGTGACAGGCATTGTATTAATCTGAACTTGCAACAGGCTCGATTCCCTGCAGATGGGAAGATTCGTTGTCTCTTGCATTACTAGAATCCTCTCCTAAATTACTTACAAATTCGTCACACTCCACATCCAAAACACTTCACACGCAGTCTCTTTTTACTTGGTGGTTTTTCGTGCAACGTAAACACTTGAAACAGATACACTGGCGCATTCCGATGTTCATCTAAAACATTTCTCACATGTGGTCTCTTTATCGTCTTACTAATAAACGGTGTATAACTTTTATACAAGGTTTATACACCATTTATATGAAATTCGTTACAATTAAACCATGTATAAACCTCCGTGTATACATCTGTTACAGTTATTCACTGAATTGCTTATACAGACCAGGACCCTTGTATAAGCGTTGTATAGCAGTGAGTAGCAGAGAGAAAAAAAAAAAAAAAAACACACACGAGTGAGCAGTTTATTTTTGTGGTATTTACTGTCTGCAGTAATATAATCGTGGTAAAATATTCGACTTATCCATTCAATATTGAAGGAATGGACGATTACGTTGATAATCTTCACAATATTTTAAACATAGAAGACATACACCATTTAGGGGTTATGGAGGCTAGACATCTTCGTAAGGTAAAACACTTCTAAAGAGACAGAATGACAATGAATAACTATAAAAGAAATTATAGTTGGGCGAATTTTTGTGTAATGTGTTACTTCTTAATAGACTTTTGAAATTACGAGTTTATTATACATTATCTGCGTCTACAAATATCTTTCTCAAATTTGAGTATAAAAAGGGACATATTCCTTGACATAAATAATGGTATAACTTGAAAACCGTACGTAATATGACTTCCATACTTTGTAGTTGAATACGCATATATATGATGTATAAATGCCTAATAGAAACTTTTTTGATCAAACCTTTCTTTTAGCTACAAAACAGTTTTTCCTTTCTCCTGAAAAGTACGGATTTTGGAATGTGAACCCTTTTCAACACACCGATTCAATTACAATTGCTTATGTTTTCCATACTATCCCAGTTAGGAGTTCTTGAACTTTTCTTAAGCTTTTCCATTTCTTTTGTGGCGTTCATTACACAAGCAAGCTGAAGAAATGTTGATATCAATACAAGCCAATTTCCAGCTGTCTCACTGTGTTGCCACTGCCATACCTGCCAACTTTACAAAACCAAAAATCAGGAGATTTTTATTTGAAAATCAGGAGAAATCAGGAGATAAAATTGGTCAAAATTGCTTATTCTACATGTCTTGCTCAACACAGTAATATGATATATTTATAAGACTTATTGTCTCAAAGCCCGACTGTTGCTGTACGAGGCTAAAAGGCTAAAAATTACACATCTCTATTCCTCACAGGAAGTACGTGAGTGGGATGATCGGTATCTGATAAGCCTACCGAAAATAGTATGAACTCATGCTCCACATGTGTGAATCAGTCATGCACTTAGATGCCATTACTTAGAAATGCAAAAATTAATATATTGCATCAAGCGCCTGCGCAATTATGCGAAGCGCAATGCTATTTGGATCAAATAACTAGTTGATGTTCCCGTGCTTCGCTACGGAATTCTCAGAAAGACTGTTCTTATAGTTTTCCCAACTGAAGTCAACATGTCATTACGACGACGCCAGTATGAATGTCGCGATTAAAAGCAATGCTTTCATACGAAATATTCGATAAAAGGAAAACAGCACATTTTCTCACTTTTAGCAAAAAGTACTACGGTGTCAATCTATCAGTTCAAAGTTTCAGAGCTAGAATGACCAGGATGCAGACAGCCGCGAACACTCCTGTGTAATTATTCTGTTTAAGCGTGCACACTGCTCATTCAAATCACTACCTCAGAGTAGGGATCGAATAGCTGGAATACTATGATGATCCAGTGTGTTATGTACCAGTAGTATCAGAAAATTTATGAACCAGAAGAATGGCATGCTAAACAAGAGAGATCTAACTCCCCACTCCCCAGCTTCTTCCCGCCAATATTGTAACAGGCTGTTATACTTGAAAAGCAGCAGTAATCCCATCGTAGATAAACGGCAGCAGAATACACAAAGCACGTCACAACAAACAAAGGTCAATGTAATGTTATTGTTGATCAATTTTATGAGCTTTCTATATTGGAGGCCTTCACATTTAGTTTTCTTCCGAATCTGTGATATTAGAGCATCTAATGTAAAGTGAGTCGTCCTTTCTTTCACGACTCCCTCTTGTGTTATTATTCAAGCGATCGTTTCTTCATGACTTTCCTCATTCTTATAATCATCAAAATTTAATCACCATCACCACCAATATTAATGTAGTCGGAACGGTAAAACTGAATAAGCAAACTATCACAAAAATAATTTATTCTATTATTACCACCTATTCAATACAAGCCACGTGCTACGTGGATGAAATCTACATAATACTATATACACTTCTCAGGGACATTTTTCGCCCCCTGTTAAGGGCATCATCAACCTTTAGGTAACCTTAAGGTCAAATGTCTGAAACATTATCTATTCATACATGGATTACAATGAAAAGTATGTTTCAGACATTTGAACTTAAGGTTTCTTAAAGGTTGATGATGCCTTTAACATGGGGCGAAAAATGTCCCTGGGAAGTGTATATAGTATTATGTAGATTTCATTCACGAAGCACGTGGCTTGTATTGAATAGGTGATGATAATAGAATATATTTTTGTGATAATTTGCTTAAGCCACTTTCAATACGAATCAATCATGAGAATTGTCTCTTGCAAAACTGAATAACACAAATAATCGGAAAACACAAATAATCGGAAATTGCATTCTCTGTAACTTTTGTTATGTAGTACTTTTCAATATGACCACTAAGATAGGTAATTAAAAATTAAATTTTTTGGCACCTTCCCCTCAATTACCATTTCGAACAGAGTGAATAAAATTATTTATAGCATAGACTGTAGTTCCTTATTCCCTGACTTTACATAAAATTCTGTTCACCCATTTTCTCGTACCTCGGCGCAGATATGGACTTAGGAAAAAAAAAAAAAAAAAAAAAAAAAAAAAAAAAAAAATCCAAATTCATGAATATCTCCGCTATCATAGCCGGTACGGTAAAAATGCATAGACATAAATGATAGGAAATTTAATAATATATAACTTTAGTTATGTAGTATTTATCGATAGGGCCAATAATAACATAAATATTTGAGAATTAAATTTTAGGCCTTCCCCTAAACTACCATTTCACTCAGCGTGAATGAAATTATTTATGGCCTAGATTGTAGCGACTTATTCCCCGACGTTATATAACGATTTTCATTAAATTCTCTTCAGCCGTTTTCTCGTGATGAGCCTGCGTACGTACAGACAGAGATAGAAATTACGGAAAATTAAAACGTGTATTTCCCCTTGTTACTATGGTCACGACCGGTACGGAAATATCATTCCTTTTAAATTCTGAGCAATGTACAGACAAAACATTTTATTTATACTGAGATAAATTAAAATTAGTCAGAATTGTCTCCAAGTGGCTCCTAAAATCTCTAGAAAAGTCACTAGTCATTATCATTGAAATTATGTCACTAAATTACTAAGAAAGCAACTAGTCTCTAGAATCAAAGAGGATGGAATCGACTAGACTGATGTGAACGAACACGAACATAGCACGCGAGAACGAGAGATTGACAATCGATATACGCGTCGCGATATACAGGTTTCAATAAAAATCGCACATTCGCGCACATTTCTCGCATTAATAAACTTCGATATTTCATTTGAAAGCGGCCAATGAGCGAAGGACTTCCGGCCACTGGCATAAAAAAGCTGAAATGGCGGGATTTGAAAACAAATGTTTGAAGTTCACCAAAAAATAAGCTAAAATCGGGAGAAAAGATAGAATAATCGGAAGGCGGGAAAAACTGTCGAAAATCGGGAGTCTCCCGCCTAAATCGGGAAAGTTGGCAGGTATGCACTGCCTTTTTGATATGCCATGCTACTGCGAGACTTTCCGGAAAGTTTTGCTCGTAGATAACATGCAGAATCTATCATAAAGGCGGTGAACGTGTGAAATACGTCAGTGAAATGCAGGAAGAGATTCCTGTGACTTGGAACGAGTGTATACATACTGTATAATAATGCATTGCGTATACCATGTTTATTAGTACAAAAATATAGAACGCGTATACAGGGCATTGCATTGCGTACAGCATGTTTATTAGTAAGAAAAATATACAACGCATATACAGGGCTTATTCACTGTATAACTATACAAGTGTTAAACAACTGTATAAGGACTTTTTATTACTGACGGTTACTGGACAGTAACATGACCGGTGGTGGACAAGTCTTTTCGTGCAATGTACACAATTGAAATAAGACACACTGGCGAAATCTGATGTTAGTTTTGCGACACATTAAAACCTCGTTAATTCAAAGTCTTTGTAATACAGAAATAGGACTTCCAATTACGTGATTTCGAATTAACAGCCATCTTGTAATTCATAAATGCCAACCCTCGCCAGTTTTCGCGGATTCTGCTTTTCCGCGTACTGCCTGCTAGGTGATATTGTGGCGTTCCTTAAAATGCTGAATACAAAAGAATTACGATTTCACTCTATTTTCAACTATGAATCACACTATAGACACACCGAAGTGAAAGTGCAGAAAGCTACCCCTGTACGATCCGGAAGACGCATTCTATCGTGACGCGGAGAAATTTTGAATTAAAATTTTTCTGTAAAATAGGGTACTATTTAAAAAAATGTAAAGTCAGTTTAGAATTAAAAGTCTGAATTGTTTTCCGTTTAAATATGATATATGGCAGGGATGGCGAACCTATGCCACGTGTGTCACCTGTGACACGCGTACACGATTTCAATGGCATGCCACTTGAAGTTTTGATATACAGTAGAGTCTCGCTCATCCGACCTTCGCTTATCCGACATTCCGTGTTATCCGACACTGGTAGACTTAATTTGAACTTTTGGTGGAGACTAAATTCAGGGAGACCCGGTGTAGAAGGTGCGACCGTGGGACAAGCACTGGCCTGACCGCTGGTGGTAGGACCGTTTTTCCTCAAGGACAGGTGCAGTGAGGTTTGAGTCATTGTTCATTGTAGTATTGGTTGGATGCGGATGTTATAGTTTTCATATCCTCTGTGAGTATGGCGAGTATTTGGAAGAAAGTGATTGTTTCTACGCAAGACAATTTTAGTGCTTCAAAGAGACTGGACAAAGGGTAAACTCTTTAAAAAGTGGCTTCAGATTATGGTGCTGGACGTGTTACAGTGGGAGACTGGAAAAAAAGAGGGAAGAAATTGAAAAGTGGTGCTCTACCGGAGCAGAGAAAGCAATGAAAAAATGTGAGTGCGAAAAAGTAGGTGAGCACTATTTCTTTGTTTCACTCAACACCGGGAAAATTGCCTGCCAATATCTGGCCCCATTCTGCATGAAAAGGCTGTGTATTTCCAGAAGGAGTTTAATGAATGGGACCCCAATTTTACTGCTAGTGCTGGGTGGCATGATCGGTGGAAAAAACGGTACGGCATTAGGCAGCTTAATAGCTGTAGAGAAAACTGTCAGCTAAATCTGATGAGGTTGTGAAATTTAAAAAGGAATTTCAGGAAATAATTCTTGCTGGAGGATTAACCGGTGTTCAGATTTCTAATTGTCATGAGACTGGGCTAAATTTCAAGGTGCTGCCATCAAAAACTCTCGCAGCCGAAGCCGAGACGTCTGCACCTGGCTACAAGCGCAGTAAGGAAATAGTTACTGTTCTTTCCTGTAGTAATGTTACTGGGAATGTAAACGCATAATTGCTTATGATCGGTAAAGCAAAGAAGCATAAGGTCTCTAAAAACATTTCTGTTAATGTTCTTCCAGTCGATTACACGAATCAGAAGGCTGCCTGGATGTCTGCTGATATCTTTAAAGAGTGGATTTTTACACATTTTTTCCCAGATGTAGAAAAATATCTAGCTTCGAACAATCTCCCTAGAAAAGCTCTTCTTCTACTAGACAACACTCCATCACACCCAAATGAAGAGCAACTTAGAAGTGGAGACATCAAAGTCATGTTCCTCCCTCTTAACGTGACGTCTTTATGCCAGCCAATGGACCAAGTTATGCTGGGAACATTGAAGAGGAAATATCGCCGTGAAATCCTTTCATCCCTGATACATGAAATGGAAAATGGCAACATGATACAAAAGTTGAAACGAATCGACTGGATAGCGCAGTATTGGGAAGAAGATGAAACAACGACATTAGGAAAGTCTTAGACCAAATTGTTGAGTGAGGTTGAACATCGAAAGGAGGTGGTACAAGGAGACATGGAAAATATTGTGCCCTTACTGAATTGCATTCCTGGCTGTGCGGATGCTACGACTGAAGATGTGAGTAAGTGGTGTGCACAAGATCAACTGTTTGAACTAACTGAGTCTGATATTATTGATTTTGTGAAAGCTAATGAAAAAGAGGATGATAAATAAGAACGAGGCATTGCAGAGCAAAATGAGAAAACGATTCAGAGTGAATGATTAAGTGCATTGGAAATGGCCATAACCTATGCTGAACAACAGACGGAAGCAAGCGCAACGGAGGTGTAGATTTTTCGTCGATGGTGCGATATCGCAGCAAGTAAACGTGGATCAGCAGGCAAGCAGACATTGTTGCCAAGTTTCTTTTCGTAAGACATTTGGAATGCTTTCGTTCAATACTGCATGCACTGTACAATTGAACTGATAATTTTATAAATAGAGTACCGTAAAACATGTCATTGTTTTAGTACTAGATTATGGCCTTCCTGTTTGTTTCACTTCATTCTCAAAGTTGTTCTGTATTATCCGACATTTTCGGTGATCCGACGTACTCCAGGTCCCGTTTAGGTCGGATAATCGAGACTCTACTGTACATCTTTTACTACAGACTTTTACGTGTAAGAAATAAATATAGAAAATCTGGCTGTCAGTGAGTGAGTGAGTGAGTGAGTGAGTGAGTGAGTGAGTGAGTGAAGTTTGACTTGTGTGAAGCAGCCACGTCTGGGTAATTATTCTTTGTGTATAACTGTGCATTGAATGTCGTTTGTATACGGATCTCACAAACATGTTTTCGCTGCCGAAAAAACAACAGCAATAGAAACTTAACAATGGTAGTGACCGGATTCTTCTAGAATAGTGGACAAGTGAATTCGGAGTGATAAAAAGAAGCAATAAAGCTTTGTGTTCCCTGTGTTCGAAAATAATTGTATCCCGCACATTTAATGTAAAGCACCATTTTGAGACGAATCATTCAAATGTTCGTTACATGCCAAATGAAGAAAGAAGGGAGCTCGTTTCACAAAAAATCGAACAATACACAAAACAAACTAACTGTTTTGTATCATCTTTCAGGCCAAGGAATAATATCAGTGCGGCTGTTTCCATCTGTCTCGCTGCACAGTACAGCATCGGAAACCGCCTTCTGACGGTGAGTTCTTGGAAGAGACTTTCTTATCGACGTCCGACGCATTATTTGAAGACTTTCCTAACAAACAACAAATAATTAACAGAGTTAAATAAATGCCAGGAGCAATGAAAACAAGGATAGCTGTTCTTGTTCAATGTCCTTGTTGAAATGTGGTGAGGGAGGAATTACTTACAGGGAAAGATATAATGAACGAAGTGAAGCAAGAACTTGTATTAAAAATAATATTGTGTCTGGAAAGACTGATACTTCCCCCAATTATGGTGGGTATTAATAATGGGTTTGTGTGATTTTTTAAAGAAAAATTTAAACACCCTATTTTACAGTTGCATGGTACGTTACACCAGGAAGCCCTATGTGCGAAAGAGGTATGCAGTCATGTGAAAGTGTACTCTCGGAGTAGCTGAAATTGTGAACTTCATATGTGCACATGCTCTAAATAATCGCCAGTTCTCCAAAATTTACACGAAGTGGAATCTCACTATGGCGCACTTGTAATGTACAATAATATTTGCTTGCTGAGTCGTGGGCAAGTACTTCAGAGGCTTGTCGAGTTCTTGGACGAATTTCACTTCTTCATGATGGAAAAGCAGGAAGAATTCCCAGAACATACGGACCCTATTTGGCTGTGTGTTTGAATGTTCCTCCATGATTTTACAGCAGTACACAATTATAAATATGGTATTTATTATCTTAAATTTATCGAATTATTCTCTTAATTCCTTTATAGTTTGGCTCTAGGAAATACTCTTGCCTTCCTTATTTCATTCATGAATTAATTAATCATAATTGAAATATTTTCTTTTACAAAGGAATTACATTCAAATTCTATGATATAACTGTCCTTTTGAAAGATATGAACTTCATTAATGTTTCCGTATTGAACTGAGATCAACGATAAGATATCTAGGTTCAACCTTTTCAGTACTATTAGTATAGCATACCTGCCAACTTTACAAAACCAAAAATCAGGAGATTTTGATATGAAAATCAGGAGAAATCAGGAGATACAATTGATCAAAACTGCTTATTCTACATGTCTTGCACAATACAGTACTACAATATATTTATAATACTTATTGTCTCAAAGCCCGATTGTAGCTATACGAGGCTACAAGGCTAAAAATTACACATCTCTATTCCCTCACAGAAAGTATGTGAGTGAGATGATCGGTCCCTGATAAGCCTGCTGAAAATAGTATGAACGCATGTGTGAATCAGTCATGCACTTAGATGCCATTAGGCTACTTAGCAAATGCATAAATTAATATATTGCACCAAGTGCCCATGCGATTATGCAAAGCGCAATGCTATTTGGATCAAATAACTAGCTGATGAACCCGTGCTTCGCTACGGAATTCTCAGAAAGACTGTCCTTATAGTGTTCCCAACTAAAGTCAACATAGGTCATTACAATGATGCCAGTATGAATGTTGCGATAAAAAGCAATGTTGTCATATGAAATATTCGATAAAATGAAAACAGCACATTTTCTCACTTTTAGCGAAATGTACTACGGTGTCGATCTAACAGTTCAAAAGTTTCAGAGCTAGAATGACCAGGCTGCAGACAGCCACGAATACTCCTGTGTAATTATTCCATTTAAGTGTGCACACTGCTCATTCCAATCACTGCCTCAGAGTAGGGATTGAATAGATGGAATACTATGCTAATCCAGTGTGTTACGTACCAGTAGTATCAGAAAATTTATGAACCAGAAGAATGGCATGCTAAAGAAGAGAGAGATCTAACTCCCCACTCCTCAGCTACTTTCCGCCAATATTCAGGCAGGCTGTTATACTCAATACGCAGCAGTAATCCTATCTATCGGAGATAAATGGCAGCAGAACACACAAAGCACTCACAACAAACAATGGCCAATGTAATGTTATTGCTGATCAATTTTATGAGCTTTCTATATTGGAGGCCTTCACACTTAGTTTTCTTCCAAATCTGTGATTTAGAGCATCTAATGTCAAGTGAGTTCTCCTTTCTTTCATGACAACCTCTTGTATTATTTAAGCAATTGTTCCTTCATGACTTTTTTCTCATTCTTATAATTATCTTCACAATTTAATCACCATCACCACCAATATTATTGTAGTCAGTACGGTAAAAATAACACATAAATAATTGGAAATTGTATTCTCTCGAACTTTTGTTATGTAGTACTTTTCAATATGACCAGTAAGATAGGCAATTAAAAATTAAATTTTTGGCACCTTCCCCTCAACTACCATTTCGAACAGAGTGAATAAAATTATTTATAGCGTAGACTGTAGTTCCTTATTCCGCGACTTTACATAAAATTCTGTTCACCCATTTTCACGTACCCCGGCGCTGATATGGACTTAAGCAAAAAAATCTGAATCCATGAATATCTCTATCATCATAGCCGGTACGGTAAAAATGTATAAGACGTAAATGATAGGAAATTTTATAATATATAACTTTAGTTATGCAGTATTTATTGATAGGGCCAATAATAACAAATATTTGAGAATTAAATTTTAGGCCTTCCCCTAAACTACCATTTCACTCGGCATGAATAAAATTATTTGTGGCCTAGATTGTAGCGACTTATTCCCCGACGTTATATACCGATTTTCATTAAATTCTCTTCAGCCGTTTTCTCGTGATGAGCGTGCGTACGCACGTACGTACATACAGACAGAAATTATGGAAAATTAAAACGTGCATATCCCCTTGTTACTATGGATGGTCGCGACCGGTATGCAAATACATTCTTTTTAAATTCTGAGCAATGTACGGACAAAACTCTTGTTTTATTTATATTGAGATAAATAAAAATTAGTCTGAATTGTCTCCAAATGGCTCGTAAAATCTCTAGAAAAGTCACTAGTAGTTATCATTAAAATTCTGTCACTAAATTACTAAGAAACACTTAATATCTAGCGACGAGTCTCTAGAATCGAACAAAGAGAATGGAATTGACTAGACTGATGTGAACGAACACCAACATAGAATGTGAGAACGAGATTGACAATCGATACACGCGTTGCGATATAAAGGTTTCAATAAACATCGTATATTCGTGAACATTTCTCGAATTCATAAACGTCGATGTTTCGTTTGAAAGCGGCCAATGAGTGAAGGACTTCCGGCCACTGGCCTAAAAAAGCTGAAACGGCGGGATTTGAAAATAAATGTTTGAAGTTCACCAAAAAATAAGCTAAAATCGGGAGAAATAATAGAATAATCGGGAGGCGGGAAAAACTGTCGAAAATCGGGAGTCTCCCGCCTAAATCGGGAAAGTTGGCAGGTATGGTATAGTACTGAAAAGGGTGAACCTAATACTATACTAAGGGGCCGATGACCTTCGATGCTAGGCCCCTTAAAACAACAAGCATCATCTTCATCAATACTATACTAACAGTATTGAAAAGGCTGAACCCAATAGATATCTTATCATTGATAACTGTCCTTTACGAATAAAATTTTTACTTAAAATTTCTTGGACACGATTTTTCTTTTTTACAAATATACATTTTTATTCAAATTCTTTGGCTGATTCCCTTCCTTCTCAGATTCCATTTGATTGTATTCCTTCATCTAGTCACGAATAATCGTTCATTAACCAAATTAATTATTAATAGAGAAATAGAGCATAATCAGACAAATATTCCAAATCCTGCTATTTCAAAAAAGTATCACAACAGGAGTATGCGAAAACGCACCAAAAGAAATCCTGAATCAAGAATACACCGGTGCAAAATATCATATGGTCAAACGATTCCCTCAATCATTTATAAAATAGATTTTATCACAGTATAAAATTATTATTATTATTATTATTATAATTATTATTATCATCATTATCATCATCATCATCTTGACCCTTTGGATTTTATTGAAGATCCTATAGTAATAATGCCCATAACTCATAGCAATGAATAACAGTATAATATGAAGACAAATGACCTCAATCAGATGAACTTAAATCATCCCCACCAGATATCATTATGAATGCTTCGAAGAATACATCTACTTGAATTCATGGAATACTTTCTAAAGCATTGTATTATATAAAATTTGTTGTTGAGTTTCAAATTATTATTATTCCCTAAATACAATAACTATGGCTATATTCATAATCACGAATATCACCAAGACTAACGTGTACCCTAGCGGTCACTATGCCTTCAATTATCCTCGGTATAAAATCATTATACACCTATCACTCACACAAACTTTTATATCTCAACAATGTTATTACACTTTGTCCTAACCATTATTTTTATCTCTATCTCGAGTAAATGCACAGTGGTTGATAAATAACTAAGATCCATTTAAGGTCAATTTATATTTAAGAGATCTCTATCAGTACTTTAATTGGATCATTGCTTGAAGGTCAGATAATGAATTTTTTTTATCATCATCTTGATTTTTAACAAGACCTTTCATTATTATTATTATTATTATTATTATTATTATTATTATTATTACTACAGCCTCAGATTTACCAGTGATCCAACTTTGAAGATCTTGACTAACTCATATGCACAATCAATGAATTAATGAATCAATAAATCAATGAAATACATACTCTACTCTACCAGCACCAAAATGGAATAACTACTCCTTTAATAGCAAAAATTTTACTTTACACAAGAATATAATCTTTTGAATAATCTACAGAAAGAAAGGATAATATTTAAAGAATACTCATGGTTTCGATGTAGATCCCTGCCATCAGGAACTTAGATGTAGCTGTAGGTCCTCTCTAAATTATGGCGGATTGTAGATGTACATGTTCATTGTGCTGGCTCCCACACCTTCAACTTAGTAGTTCATGACTTCGGTGTAGCCAGATGATATGGATTCACACTGATGATCTTTTGAAGTTTCCTTGGAAATTCTGCTTTGTTGATCCATGGTGGAAAATCGGCTCTTGTAGTTGGCTGAAACTAAAATTTATATTAGAAGTGTGCTCCACCTGTTGTATTTCTCTAATTTGTGCAATAAAATACTTCACTGGTGCAACGATGTACAATGTAGCTCAATGCTTCATCAAAGACTTGAATTGTTACCGTTATAATTTCTATGGCACTTCATAAAATCTCCACAAATTCGAAGACCAAATACGAACTTGTTAAAACATCTTGGATAAAGTTCACCAACGAGGTAGAAAACACTCGAAGTTTCCAGATCTATTACTCCGATCACGTTGCCTCTTGACGCTTTATAGAACACACTAGAATCTGCAAAAGTCGAAATCTAGAAGAATACTGTGTTCTCACAGAAAAATACTATCCTATCACCTTGATGTTTTCACTAAAGATGAATGTCATGTACTTCTTCTAGTGCGATGTACCGTCATAGCTGTACCTTAATTCAATCTATACTGTTCTAGAATGTAATCCGTACTGTTTCGTAGTCCGTACTGTAATATAATACAATGTAACAGTCTTCTTCTCTCGCCCAACATACGAGTGAAAAGGTGACGTAACCTTCGGTTTCTTATTGGTCGAAAGCAATACATTAACATGATTTGTCCTTCCTTATAAGGTGAAGATGATTCTAGAATTCTCTCGCCCCCTTCTTCAGTTCTTACTGCACGACGTGTTCTCCACTGTGACGCAGCCCAGGTCTTTGACCGCTTGACCCAGTTCCGCTTGGCCCGCAACGGTGCGGCCTTACAGTCAGCTGATGCCCCATCCACGCGTGCTCATGCATAATTGTACATGAAATAAATCAAACCTTCATTTACGCTTACAAAGCACCATTTGGATGGGTACAGTATATATTGAATTGTTTTTTATTTCTGTCATGTCTCTTTTGTTTTTCATTCTTTCCTTCATTAAGTTTTTAACACATTTTTAGCATCTATTTTGTAAATAACTTTAACCCCTTTTTTCATTGAAGATGGCTCAAACGAGTTGAAACATGTTTCTTGACTATTATTACTCTATCTAATGATGGAGATGTGTATGTATTGAATAGGAGGACATCATATATTTCCCTTGTAAAGTGAAAATAGTCATGAAAGTGCACTTATAGTCACTGTTTAAGTAACATTCCTCCCCCTCAATACTATTATCGGCATCAATCAGCATAACTACAGCTTTTCAACGGCACGAAGACACAAAAGTGTGAATAAAGATACCACAAATAAACTTTCATTTCTTGACCAAGACGCATAGGATTCGAGTTTGGTTAGGAAATTTCCAGTCACAAAACTGTCCACAGTTCATTTAAAAATGTATACAAGAGACATTTACGAGTTAGGATTTCACCTGCATTTGTTTACGTAAAGCCCTGAAACACTGCGAGCTGTGCTCATCAAACAATTCATGGCTCCTTCACATTGCTAAACATTCACCGAACAATCCCAAGCGGCAGAACAGCGAATACTCTATGAATGTTTGGCACTTACGTCATGTGTGAGCAGCGCTCCATCAGGAGGCTGTTTTCAAGTTTCAGACGTGAGTCAGAGGAATTTTGTGATGCACTGTGTGGAAACACGAGTGGCCTGTCCACACATCATGTGTCATGCAGTCCGAGGACAGTCGTCTATCTGAGTGGAGTAATGAATTTATTCTGGATTTCTTGGATTTGTACCAAACAGAACCTACTATATATAATGATCCCAGTGTTACTTCAATGAGTGATATAAAAAAAAACCCTCCCTCGACCATCTTATGTTTCATCTAGGTTTTCAAACCCTTTGCTGATGGTAAGTCATAGTAATAATAATAATAATAATAATAATAATAATAATAATAATAATAATAAAAAAGCATCACACCACACCAGCAACTTGTATTTCTTCCATCATTTATTTTCATATGACAAGCAAGTGGTGTAATGGGTACACTCGCCTTCAAATATTCAGCAAACATTTATGTTAGTGGGGGAAAAAACGAGTTTGGAAGAGCCATCATACAAAATAACAACTCGTCAAATGATGCTATTAGGTTACAACACAACAAGGACATTGGATTGGATTTGGGAGGGAAGTGGTGGGCCTTAACCAAGGAACAGCCCCAGTATTGCCTTGAAGTGAACATGGAAATAGAAATGATAAAAAAAAAGTGAGAACAGAAACATATTGCAATACTGTATTTATGTTCCAGTTCTTATGTCATCTTTCATGTGGTCCCACATTCAGCAAATTCTTCAGGTTCCCAACAGTGGAGTCTGAACCCACCATCTTCTGAATACAAGCTTACGGCCTGTTTCTGTCCAAGTTTAAAAGGAAAAGGGGATAATATGGCTGGTTATTGAAAACTACTTTAATTAAAGAGTATTATTATATTTTTATTTCCAGTTCTGTCTGTCAGGCTACAGTATCATTGCATCATTGTGCAGTAGTGATGACTCAGTTACCAACATTACAATGAAAAGAGAACAGTGGTGCAAAATGGTAACACATTTGAGATGTTGAGTAAAACAACAACTTTCTGCTTTTCTTAAAAAAATTCTACCCAACCCAATACTAGTTGAGAACAATCCTCAAAAGTAATAAAGTAGGAATACTGAACACCATTTAAACACTCTAGTTGACAGCATTTATCGGACTTACATTCTTTGTACTTTTTTTTATAGTTTTCATTTTTCAAAGTATTTGCCCTTAAAAATATCAGCACACACCAACACACTCATACAAACATACATACCATGTACAGCACACAGATCATTCAAGAACAAGAACAAGCCTTTCTAACGACTACAGTTATATTCAGTCATTTTCTTTCCCAGCCAACTTTTCTTTTACAAATGACAAGGAGCATAAAAGTCCCAACTTTATTTTACATGGATATCGAACTACCTAATTAGTAAAAATACAACACTGCAGTTCTCGTGAATGAATTTTAAAACTGTATCCTTCCAAGAATAAAAATGGTAAAATCGATTACTGAAACAAGGTCAAAAACTTACGTCAAGTTATGAATGCGACTAACAATAGAAATGATAAAAAAAAGTGAGAACAGAAACATATTGCAATACTGTATTTATGTTCCAGTTCTTATGTCATCTTTCATGTGGTCCCACATTCAGAACCATAATGTATTTGCAACAGGAGCATCCTGCAGCATTGACATGTCACTAACAACAAATTCACAAGACACTCAGTTTCAATAGTATTACAATATTTGGGTTGATACCTGCATGTAACATATTAATGTCACAAACTAAACGTCAATGCATGTTAACTTCCTGTGGAATTGTCTGAAGTGAAATGAAGCAGCACATCTGTCATAAAACTTAGATTGAAGCTTTAAATTCAAAGGGGGAAGCTTGTTGTTGACACACTTATAAGCAATAGGATTAAAATACTATATTTTCCAATATTCCACAGCCTGTTTCCAGTCATTCGACCAGGTCAGGAATGGAACGACATGAAAGAAGGCAAGGATAGGAATTGTGCCGGCTGCCAAAGCCTGCTGCACTCCCAGGACAATGATTAATGAATGACAGATGAAATTATATTGGAGTGTGTTGCTGGAATAAAATATGACAGGGAAAACCAGAGTACCCGAGAAAAACCTCAGTGAAGTATTTGACGTTTCACTCTTTCTGAAGGCACACGCCCCTAAAGTTACGAGGAAGTCCTCAAAAATTTCAAGACTCCATCTGTGATACACAATCATTTCAGTTTGTGTACTCTACAAAACTCTTCTCTCAAGCTCATCATAGTATAAAAACAAATCTTTTGTCAGATCAATTCCATAGAAACTTCTTTCTGATTTTGCAACTGCATTTCTCACTGAATCACTTCACTAATATTGTAAATCATTCAAAAATTCAATACTTGTTCGAAACAACTGAATCTTTTCTAGAGATTATACTTATCTAGAAGGGAAGAGAGAATATTGAAATAGTTGCCCTAATCTGAAATATCAAGAACAGATGCTGCACTGTTCAATGCTTCCATTATTTTCCATATATTAAGAGTTGACAAGGAAGATACCATGCAGCTGCATTTTATTCAAGATTTTGATTAATAGAAGAACGGTTCTTTTATGATAGCAAATGCAATGTTTCTAACTTATGGTTCTAAGATGAGAGAAATGTGAGCTTTGAAAATCTAGCCTAGTTCTAACCAGGGATTTGTTGCAATGCCCACTAATTCCCTTTTATAAATTACATTCTTGAGATATATACCTGGGCAACAGTCCTAAATGTTTCTACCTTGTCAGTGATAACTTCAATCCGGCTTATGTTTGTGTACGATATAATGTTAAGCCACATATAAAATATGCCAATTAGTATTAAAAATGATTTCACAATTACCACCTAACTGTTTTGTAAGAATTATATTCAATGTAATTACGATTAATATTATTCTATTCCATTATCCAAACTAGATCAAACAGTCCCTTAGACTTTCGAAGCATGATCAAAACAAGCTAGAAAACTCACTTCAGCCAAACAATGGGTAATACTACAAAATTATGTCAAGTTCAATAACTCAAGATTACATTTCTTTTGTAAACCTCAGTATCTGCAACAGATTCAACTTAAAGAAAACTTATGACCATCTTACAATGTAGATATATTAACTGATCTTCCAAAGCTTCAAGCCAATAACAATTTTTAAAACCCTGTAACTTTTACAAATACAATCAAATAATATTTATAAACGACATATGAAAAATTATTAAAGAATAACAGTGCCACAGAACTGATTTGGCACAAATTCACCTGAAAAATCAGCAAACATACAAAAAAACATTTCAAAGAATAAGAAGAGAAGTACGTAAAAGAAAAGACCAACCAATCCTATGAAAATTGCAACTTTCTTTGCTGTTGATGTAATGTCACATACTAGAGAGAAATATATACCTGGACAAATTAATATTTTTATTACATTTTGAACGGAAATAAATGCAAAATTGAACATACATACTTGATACTGAAATCCTAACCACAAAGACAAGAGACAACTGGATTAGCAATATACTCGAAACACAACAATATGCAATTTTTTACAAAGCCTGCATATTTCTGATGTTAGTCTATATCTAACAATGAGAAAATGGGCTGGAGATGAAAAGGACAAGTTGACTTTGAAAGGGTCACACTTCACACAAAGTCATGGCTTTTCACACGACCGCCATCTCCCTCGGACACAAAGCGTTTGCGTCCCCTGAAACAAAAGGAAAAATTATGTAAGTGAATTTGTAAGATTCTTGGAGACATGCTCACAACCATTTGAACAACTTAGCAATGTGGACACTCATACTTCTACTTCAGAGCGGTTTGTAAACCACAGTATCAAGTAAATCTGAAACATAGGGTATACATGTTTAACAAGCAAAATCATGGTTATTTCTTAATTTTTTATCAAGTAAGTGAACTAACGTTCCCAAAAAAATGTAAATTTTTTACAGTACATTATTTTACAATCGCCTCTATCTTCTCTGCTTTAAACATAGATTTCAACAACGGAGGTTCACAACATGCCGTAGTTTATGATCTTTCATTTGACTTTCTAGCTCAATTTATACAGCCGTTATTTGATTTTAAATGCAGGAAATTGGAGTAATTTCTTAAACCTGAGAAAACAAGGGTTTAAAGTTGCCAATAAGATTGTCAAGTCCGTTTAACTTTGAACCTTAGAATTCCCCTGCTCCATAGGTCGGGGCCCTCCTTTTCAAGTTTTTTTTAAATCCTCTTGCAACTTTCTCCTTCCTCTTAGGTACCTTCTGTGCTGTTTTTGTTCGGATGTAGTCTGGTGTTTACTCCTACGTAGACGGAGCTCATCTGCTTCGAACACTCCAGTCACAGTATACTTTCCGGGTGCAATCTTAATTCTTTTCAGGACCTCTAGTTCTACTTTGTTGCCACAGTTGAAGTGCAAAACAGCATCCATAACACCTAATTTCAGTGTAACAAGCTCGACGTATGTCTCCTTTGTACATCTTCGCCATATCAATCCATTGAATGATTCGTTATTATTTTGTGTCAAACCGTGAAGATATTTGGACAGCATTTTTGGGTCATAAAGTCTCTCATATATGGGTTTCACAGCATGGAGGAGTTCTCATGGTATATCAGGTTTATATTTGTAGTTGTCAAGCTGATTGTTGCTTTTGGCTCGCTGGTATTAACACCACCTGAGCCAATTTACAGAGGGCTTGCCTAAACACTTTTGATAGTGTCCTAGATATTCCAGCTTTACCGTTATATGGATCAGATTCAACTACACATTTGTAGCTTTTGGAGTCCTGATCTCTGTCGAAATCAATATATTCTAACTCTCTGGTTTCCTTCGAACGAGCAAAAATTTTTTTTAGCTCCGTATGGCTCCATGTTTGGCGCTCACCCAGAATAAATTTTAGCACACACAACTTCATGATCAGCTTTCCATGCTAAATAAGATGCAGATTCTTTATCATCATACGAGTGTTTCTTGCAACCTAAACAGTTCTTTGATATAATTTCAATGTCAAGCACTTTACCAGTATCAACAGACATTGCTGATACGACACCTGACAGTGATGAGTAGCCACGTTCCTGCCAGGTACCATCTATAGAAACACCATACACAGTTCCCTTTATCTTTTGCACCTCTTGAGCAGCACTTTCTTCAGCATAATCAGTTCTTTGATATAATTTCAATGTCAAGCACTTAACCAGTATCAACAGATATGGTCCTGATATGTTCTTCACATGATCATTGCTGGGGTAAAGGTGGTGGTAGATTCATTAGAGTTGCAAACTTTTTAGCTTCCCCAAACCCACATCCAATTAACCTCATTCCATATACAAGTTTCCTATTATTTCGGGAGCACGGTCTTGCCTCTTGGAGGTACAAAATGTGTGTTTGAAAACCACATAACTTACAAACCAAACTCAATGTCAGAGCCCAACCAAACCATTGATTTTCAAAATTAATCACACTCATTGAAGAAATTGTGAAACAACTTGGGTATGCTAAAGCATAAATCAAAGACAGAAGGCAGTCTGAGTCAAACACAACACAGAAATTACCACTGGAATATTCATTATTGCTCGTGTCCGTGCTTGTTGCGAGTTTAGCATGTGAAGCACTACAAGAAGGGTCAATATTTGTTTCTTGCACTACTAGTTCCTTCTGCTGTATTTTTATGTTGATTGCCACAAAACCTACGCTTTTTACTCTTACCACTTCGAAACTTAGAACCCATGATCAAATGAATCACACCCACAAACACGAAATAAATCGAGGTATGCAAGTATTTCACCCAGTCAAGTTACCAGGGAAACTGCCATTATTGTTTATCAAAGATAATTAATAAAAGAATGAGAACACATCACTATTCTAAAACATAATACTACTGTAATAACAGAGCCATCTGTGAATGACAATTTATACTACAAATCAATTTCCTGCTATACGGGAACCAGAACAAAAACAAACTGACGCTACACCCTCTCAATGTCATAAAGAGGTAGGCACTGCTTTGTTTAAACCAAATTTAGATGCATTTCTAGTAACCCTAGCCATATGAACCATACATTTCTTGAAAGGGCATAGTTCAGGTTTGCATATGGTGCTAAAAATAAAAAATGCCAAATTTAGCCCGAAAGTGCTATTTTAAACATACCTTAAGCAGAAAAGTGTTCAATACAAAAAGGTAAAAATTGCATTTTAAAAAACTGTTCAGTTTTTGTTATTAAGATTTATATATAAGCAGGGATATGGCAGCAACGGACAGTGGTATAGTTTCATTGCAACTAAGTGTACTTTTTTCCTCTTCACCAAATTTCCCCATGAAATACCAGAAAACCAAGGAAATCATCATTTTACTGTTTCTGATCATAATAACAATGGCATGTGACTTCTGAAGAAGCCTTGAGCAGGTCTTTGAAGTTCACGCCATGTGGGCGACCTGCGAGGATGGAGCCTCACCTATAACAAATTTTAGTGATGAAGCGCACACACACCCAGCCCCCGAGCCATTGTAATTAACCATTGAAGGTTAAGATTCTGACATGGCCGAGAATCAAACCCGGGACCCCCTGGATAAAAGGCCAACACGCTGACCATTCAGTCACTTCCTGATCATGAAAAGTTATGTTATGGAAAGTGTCTAGTGTTACTCAAGAACTAGAAGCAGTCATTCCGGATTCATGGAACAAGGTCTCATGGTGGAGATTGTAGGATAAAAAGAAAATAAAAACTGTCATTCATTTTACATCACACTAACTACTTTTACAGTTTCTGGAGATGCTGAGGAGCCAGAAGTTTGTCCTGAAGGAGTTTTTTCATATGCCTGTAAAAATACAGACATAGGGCTGGGTACCTTTAAATACCACAGGACTGAGCTGGGATCGAACCTACCAGAAGGGCAGGGCTGTACCATCTGAGCCAGACAGCCTGGCTGAATTATTGTTTGAAGAAGGACTGCAAGTATAAAGCACCTCCTCTTCACTCGACAAAGAAAAAGGATATTTACAAAAAGTGTTAAGCTGGGAAGAGAAAGAGACTTTGTCAAGAGAGGTTGGGCTGGTACAAACAAGTGGAAGCAAACTCAGCCGCAGGCCATCTGTACACCAAGTAGAGGCAGGGGATATGCTCCCAGCTCGTCTGTACACTAACTACAGGCAGGGGATATGCTCCCAGCTCGTCTGTACACTAAGTACAGAGGATATGCACCCACCTCGTCTATACACTAAGTACATGGGATATGCTCCCACCTCGTCTATACACTAAGTACAGGGTATATGCTCCCACCTCGTCTGTACACTAACTACAGGCAGGGGATATGCTCCCAGCTCGTCTGTACACTAAGTACAGAGGATATGCTCCCACCTCGTCTATACACTAAGTACATGGGATATGCTCCCACCTCGTCTATACACTAAGTACAGGGGATATGCTCGCACCACATCTGTACACTAAGCACAGGAAGGGAATAGCTCCCAGCATGTCTGTACACTTAGTACAGGGGATATGGTCCCAGCTCGTCTGTACACTAAGTACAGGGGATATGCTCACAGGTCGTCTGTACACTAAGTACAGGGGTATGCTCACAGGTCGTCTGTACACTAAGTAGAGGCAGGGAATATGCTCCCAGAACGTCAGTACACTAAGTACAGGCAAGGGGTATGCTTCCACCACTCTGTACACTAAGTACAGGTAGGAGATATGCTTCCACCACTCTGTACACTAAGTACAGGTAGGAGATATGCTTCCACCACTCTGTACACTAAGTACAGGTAGGAGATTTGCTTCCACCACTCTATACACTAAGTACAGGCAAGGGGTATGCTTCCACCACTCTGTACACTAAGTACAGGTAGGAGATATGCTTCCACCACATCTGTACACTATGCTCCCAGCTTGTCTGTACGCTATGTACAGGGGTATGCTCCCAGGTCTCATGGCAATGATGGGATAGGAAAGGCCTAGGAATGGGAAAGAAGTGGCCGTAGCCTTAAGGTACAGCCCCGCATTTGCCTGCTGTGAAAATGCGAAACTACGGAAAACCATCTTCAGGGCTGCCAACAGTGGGGTTTCAACCCACTATCTCCCCGATGTCAGTTCACAGTTGCAAGCTCCTAAACCCGCGCCCAACTCGCCTAGTCTTTTGATATAACTGAAAGTATTTGTACACTTTATTTTACTAATATGTAGTTTAAGATGATGGATCAGAACATGTTCTACGTAAATATGTTTTTTGAATGTTCAATTTTAAGTTAACTGGTCTGGGTGGACCTTATAATAGAAACTTAAGAATTTCAGGAGTAGCAATGTCTTCACCATACAAAATAGGTTCTCACATATTTGGCCCTCCTTACTTTTTGCTGCTATAAAAATGGGAAAAAATTGGGATCAATATGCGAGTAAATGAGGTAATTACAGTATTTCTCAGAATCCAGGACTTTTTTCCCCTCAGAATCTCGTGTAAAATCAAGGGTATCTTGCATTCATGACCCAACAGTAATGAATACCACTGGCAGTTACCAAGGTAACCAAGCTGCTTCCCTTCAACACCCCCCCGCGCACTTAAAACCCAACTTTCAACATCTGCGTCTTTATTAGGCCTGTAGGCTACATTGCTAGCTGTGGCAAGCAGTTATACAGTTCACTGGTTCTTGGGAAATAGTGAAGAATGACATTCTACTTGCTGGGTGACCGGGCGAGCGACAATCCCCTCAATAGACAAAAAAGTGTCCCTGTATTAGCCTCTACAAGAACATTTCTCAAATCCGCAAAATGGCATTGAAAAATGCAAGCCTTTGAATTCTTAGAAAGGTCATGGCTACTCAGTGGCTGAGTTATAACGCACCTACAGTACCTGACACTTACTAAAATTAACAGTTTCACAGACAGCAGGAATATTTTCGTGGTGGATCGTCGTATTGTAGAGACATGTGGATGATTTTACGAAGAAAAGCCTGATTTAATTTTCTGAAGGAAAAACCAGGAGTCATCTTGCATTCTGGGTCGTCTTGGATTCGGAGAAATACAGTATTAAACAAACAGCTGGCACACAAGAATGGTTATTGGTAAGATTTATGGCATAAAACAATGGCTGTCATTACAAATTAGTCCATAGTTTTACTGTATTCGAACTGGGTGATAAACAAAGTTGAAAAAAAGGAATTAGTCACTAATATTCTGTGTGGACGGCAAAAGAAGAAAGTATCTAGAGGAAAGATTTCAAAAGAAAATTCTGTCTGGTGACTCATCAAATTTAAAGTAGAGAATAAAATACTCAAAATAATATGAATCTCTCACTTTAACCTGCACTCCATTTAAATCCCAACTAATTATAGTTGCATCCATAAGCTTTTAAGATCTTCCCAACTACAGAAGGATTTTACAACGGAATCAATATCGGGGCATTTGGATTAAAGAATCCCCAGAAATTCTAAAAACGTTTCACCATGTATATTACAATAAGTTAAGACCTGTACGTAACAAGCAGAAAAATATTAGCACTGCCGTTAGCAAAAATATGAGAAACTTAACTGTCCCACTGAATTTCCTCTATGATTGTTTCTCTACAACAGGTGTGATTTGACGAGTCGACAGAAGAAAGTCCAAACTGAAATATTTATTATTTTGTTATTTTGACACCAATGCACTTCGTCCAACAATATTCCTAAACCTTTGTCATCATCATCATCATCATCATTCTCCCACTTCCAGCCGATACCGGGTGGGAGCAAATATGATTCCTCTCCACTTTGTTCTGTCATTCCACCATCCTTCTTCCGACACGATGTTCCAATCAATGTTTCGTTTTCTAATGCTATTCTTCACCAAGTCTATACACCGCATTCTTGGTCTTCCTCATCCTCTCTTCCCTGTCATCCGTCCTTCCATGGTTTGTCTTGGTAGCCTTACTTCATTCATCCGCCTTTGTACTAGACTAAAATTCCACTAGGCATGAAAATACTCAACTGAAACTTCATTTTCATTTTATAGAAATAGCTAATTACAGTAGAAGTCCACTATAGTGAGTACAGCACATAGCAAGAACTCCATTATATCAAGAACTTTCTGTCCCTTGAAAATTCCTATTTTAAACTGTCTATTATCCTTCAGTTACAGCGAGAACCCTATCACAGAAGTGTCCATTATTACAAGCAATTAAGCGTGCATAATTTTTTCCATCATGAGTATTTATGCACTCGAGTGATTATATTGAATGCGATCGATCGTCGTCGGTATAGATTTTTCGCAATGAACACTCTCGTCGACATTCGAAGTCGAAGGCAAGATCAGAGTCGATTATCAATACTAGTCAACTGGTCTAGAAGCACAATTTGAAATGAAAGAGAACATGTTTCCGTAATAAATGCGTAAATAACGTAACCGATACAGTAGTTAACTCGTTAAAAATAAAGGCTGAAGTAAACAATCGCTTAATGTTAAAACAATGTAGGCTACTGAAATTAAGCAAGAATGTGATACACCACGATACACCACAAAATAAGATGCAGAGTTACGTATTCCTGCAGGGGACAAGGAATATGTGTTAAGCAAGAAAACATTCTATTGAATACACGAATAAAAACCACCCAACCTGAATATGTGAACACTTGATATGTTTTTTCCCTGACATGCTTTTACATTGTATATGCAAGGGTACAGCGAAAGATATAGGCTATCTACCATTTCAAAAGATGCAATGAGAGTATTCAAAACCCTGAAAAGACGAGAGAACAAATATGAAAACCTTTGCCACAGGGGGCTATTAAATAAAAGCTGGAATGAGTGGCTCAGACGGTTGAGGCGCCGGCCTTTTGACCCCAACTTGGCAGGTCCGATCCTGGTTCAGTCCGGTGGTATTTGAAGGGGCTCAAATATGTTAGCCTCATATCGGTAGATTTTCTGGCACGTAAAAGAACTTTTGGGGACTAAATTCCAGCACCTCATAGTCTCCGAAAACTACAAAAGTAGTCGGTGAGACATAAAGCAAACTACATTATTACTATTAAATAAAAACAGTGCATTAAAAGGTGTGTAAGACACCTGACAAAACATAAAAACGATTGCAGTGGGACCCCATAAATGTATTAGCACATTATTGCAAATTACACACTTTCTAAAAACAAATGTCAGCTGAAGCCTTATATTTCAGACCAGTGGGTTAAACATTGTTTTCTGGCCACATTCTTCGACCATGTATTTGGAGGTAAAACTTGGCCATGTGCAACAGAAATTACTTTCACCATCATCTTGAATGCGACAATACTTTGATCGACTAAGAGTCGAAATTCGAAGGTGCAAGTTTCAACACACGCGCCACAGTTGAAAGATGTGGATGCCTGTCCACTTCCTGGATTCCATCATCATTAGTAAGCGATTTCACGATATTTTCAGTCTATCACGCGACAAATATTTGCTACCCTTCAATGTGTCGCTCAACACAGAATACATTCCTCACTTCAGAATGGAATGCAAAATTATAAGCTACAAATTTCATTTTTGTTACGTATTGAAGTGCAATTATAAGAAATAAATTGGCAAGAGGATCCACCTTTTCAATACAATATATCAAGTAGTGGCCATCTTCACAGGTAACAGGTAGGGACCCTCTTAGAGGCAGCCCTGCCCAGGGAGTGGCACCCCTGCCTATGTGAGTCCCAGAGCACACTGACCTGGTGTGTAACATCTCGTAAAGGGTTCCAGGAAACAAGTACCCACTGCCTTGTGGGATTAGGAGGGATCCTCAAAGGCTAAGGGAGTAAACCCCAAAAGAAAATTTTCAATTACGTTAGGCCTAGTAAGCCAGTAAAAGAGCTTTTTGTAGTTGCTTTCAAAACACATAAGAGCCTCGGAATGTATTTATCAACTAAATTAAGACGCCAGGATGAGCAGACTCATGTCAAGGATGATGGTTTATGGCCTGATGATAGACAGGGTCCTGCAAAAATGCAAAAATCCCGGAGGAGACTAACATGGATTGGAACCATGAACTTAGTCTCACACGAAAATGTGAAGAACTGGTGGACCTCATGGAAAGGAGGGAATTAATGATACTGGGGCTGAGTGATACCAAATGGAGAGGGAAAGAAATGAAGAAATTAAAAAAACAATATACACTGTATTGGCATTGAAATGACAAAGAGATGAGGAATGGTGTTGGTTTCATCATGAGTAAAGATCTAGAAGGGGTCGCTGACATTCAGTATGTTAGTGAGGGAATAATAAAGGTGACTGTGCAGCATTTAGGGAAAGAAAAACTAACTTTGGTACAGGTGTATGCACCTCAAACTGGATCTTGTCTAGAGGATAAGAATCAGTTTCTTGATGATTTGGAAAAAATTATTAGTAAAGAGAGAGTAATCATTATAGGATGCACAGCTTGGGATGGATAGAACAGGATATGAGAACGTAATGGGACCTTATGGATATGGTGGACGAAATACAGAAGGTGAACGTCTCGTTGACTTCTGTATGAGGAATGGGTAAGTAGTGAAAAATAGTTGGTTCAAGAAGAGAAAGAGCCATAAGATAACACGATACAGTTGGGATGGACTACAAAAAACTGTAACTGATTATGTCACCTCAGATGAAGAAAGAAGCAGAATGGTAACAGATGGCAGAGTAATACCCAGCGAGAGCCTTCACAGTGACCACCGTCTATTAGTAGCGGACCTGAGAAACTTCTATGAGCCAAAAGAACAGAACAGGAAAACGCCAATAATCAAAGTATGGGAACTCCAGAAAACACACAAGAGAACTGAGTACCAGAACCGGACAAAAACCCTGTTACCAAGAGATGAAAAGAAAAATGGAGAAGCAGAATGGACCAGACTAAGGGACACATTGGTTAAGGAAGCAACTGAAGTTTGTGGAAAGACAAGTATGAAAATAAGGGAGAAGGGAACACCTTGGTGGAATGGAAGAGCGAGAGTAGCAATCGGGGAAATAAATCTCTTGTGGAAAGAAAGGGATTGGGAGAAAAATAAACCGGATCTTGCTAAAGACGAGGAAAAGCTCAGAAACCTCAAACAATTACACCGAAACAAGAAATTGGACGTTAAACGAACAGTTACAGAAGAAAAGACCAAGGCAATTGAAGATGAAAATGGAAATCGGTTAGTGACATGAGAAGTCCTGAAGAACCATTTCGACCACCTACTGAATAGATCAGTTCAAGAACAAAATGCAGAACCAGAAATCCAAGCCTACAATGAAGAACCTCTCATCACCTGGACAGAAACTGAGACAAGTCTTAAAATCTATGCCTAAAGGAAAATCTTCAGGTGCAGATGAAGTGAATACAGACATGATAAGGGCAGCAGGCATCCAGGGTATATAATGGCTGCACAGAGTACTAAATGCTGTATGGACAGACAGCAAAATACCTGCAGATTGGAGAAAGGGTGTTATAATTCCCCTGTTTAAGAAAGGCAGCAGACAGAAATCCACCAACTATAGAGGAATAACCCTGCTGTCTCATGGGCTAAAAATTCTAGAGAAGATCATAGAAAGGAAATTGAGAACCATCAATGAAAAACAGTTAGAGGAGGAGCAATAAGGATTCAGAAGTAACAGATCAACAATGGATCTAATTTTTAGCACCCACATGCTGATGGAAAAGTATTGGGAGATAGGCAAGAATCTGGTCATTGTGTTCCTGGATATAGAAAAGGCCTATGATAGTGTTATAAGAGATAAGATCTGGGAGTGTCTGAGGGAAAGAAATGTCCCTGAAGGACTGGTAAGGAAAATTCAGATGTACAAAGATTGTACTAGCTGTGTACAAATTGGGGAAGGTCGATCATCATGGTTTGAGACCAAGAGTGGAGCTCAGCAAGAAAGTGCACTGTCCCCACTACTGTTCATCAATGTTATGGACAATATAATGAAGAACGTCAAGGAAAAGTTAGGTGAACTGAATTCAGTGGCCTTTGCCGATGATATCATGATTTGGGGTGAAACAGAAGACGAAGTATAGACCAGACTCAACGTATGGAAATCCCAGTTCCAGGAATATAACCTCAACATCAGTGAGACCAAGACAGCGGTGATGGCAGTCAACAGAGAAGGGCGTCCAGCAAGTGTAAAACTAGGAGACCACCAGCTGGAGGGTGTGGATAGTTTCCCTTACCTTGGAAGTGTAATCTCCAGTGATAATTTGGTCAGAAAGAAAATTAAAAACAGACAGCAAAAGGCATCAGAATTCTACCAACAAGTAATAACACTTTTATGGGATGACATGATTCCAAAACCGCCATAACTGATGATGTTTAACAGCTATTTTATAACAATACCGACCTATGGTATTGAAGCATGCACCCTCACAAAAAAAGATTCATCAAGACTGCAAGCATCAGAAATGAAATTTCTTAGATCCACCATCCAGAAGACCAAGATGGACAAGTTAAGAAATGAAGAGGTAAGGAAAGAAGCTGGAATAAAGACACCCCCTTTTAGACTGAATCGGCACATCCAGATTACGGTGGTACAGGCATGTGACAAGGATGGAGCCTACAAGAACATCCAGAATAAATCTGGAAAGACAGGTGGAGGGGAAAAGACCTGCAGGAAGACCTAAAACTCGATGGATGAACATGATCAAGGTTGATCTAGTTACGAGGGGATGGACAGTGGACGATGTTCTCCATGACAAGTTGTATATGGACAGGAAGAAGTGGAAGAGGCTCATTAACAGTACCCGGGAAACTGGAACTGTACAATGATGATGATGATGATGATGATGAGTGGCCATCTTCAGCCAAATAAAAATTAAACAGATTATGTGAAAACTAAAACATATGTATAACAGACAATGTTGCAGGAATAATTATAACATTAAAGTAGATATCATAACAAAATTTATAGTTATGACCATCTCGTCATGATATGATGTCTAAGTTCACTTAGGACCTCAGACAAAGAAGTAAATCTCTAATGTCTGATGTAGAACAAGCACTGACTTGCTGGAGGAAGCAGGCAGGCCATGTAACAAAGGAGTAGGTAGAGAACAAGCACAATAGATATAATATATATTTTATATATATTACATATAAAAGGTGACCATATACTTTCCTGTCCAGCACTATCCTGTCACTGTGTACTACTCTCGTGTCAGCCAAGTTTATGTTTATTTTCCGTTGGTTTTTAATTTAATTTTTATTACAAGTTGCTTTACGTTGCACCGACACAGATAGGTCTTTTGGTGACAATGGGACAGGAAAGGGCTAGGAGTCTGAAGGAATTGGTTGTGGCCTTAATTAAGGTACAGCCTGGTGTGAAAATGGGAAACCACGGAAGACCATCTTCAGAGCCGCTGAAAGTAGTAGGGTTTGAACCTTTTATCTCCCGATTCCTGAAAACTACTGTAGTGATAAAAATCATTGTTATCCGTATTGAAGATACTGAATGTAGGATGCTAAAAGGTTTGTTTTTTCCACCTATTCAATACATATAAATTTTATAAATTAGGAATTTATTATTGATTCCACTTGAGACGTGTTTCGCCCTTCATTGAGGGCATCATCAGTCAAAATATCACCTCAAGGTAAAAAATCAGGTAACTGGTTAGTAGTTTACATGTACAAATTAATACATATTATTAATACAATTACAAAAATTAAGTATGGGAAATAGTTGTACAAAAGTGATGGTTGAACATATAGGTTTATAGATGAAAAGTCAGCATCAATGCCTAAAATTAACATAGTAGAGTTCGGCAGTGGTGCTCTGGAGAAACAGTTGACGCAATCATAGGAAAAAAAAAAAAAAAAAAGTTTAAAAATATTTACATTTAACAATTAAGGGAGAAAAGGTGTAGTGTTCGGCGTCAATGTTTGTAACCAAAAATTAATGTCAAAGGTTGGTAACTATACAGTATTTACATTGTTCAATTGAACAGTTGAGATAAAGTTTTAAAAATTTACATTATAACATCAGCGTAAATGTTTGTAATAAAAGCTAATGTCAATTGACATTAGCTTTTATTACCAACAAGTAAGAACACTTTTATGGGATGACATGATTCCAAAACCGCCGTAACTGATGATGTTTAACAGCTATTTTATAACAATACTGACCTATGGTATTGAAGCATGCACCCTCACAAAAAAAGATTCATCAAGACTGCAAGCATCAGAAATGAAATTTCTTAGATCCACCATCCATAATAATTGACATTAGCTTTTATTACAAACATTTACGCTGATGTTATAATGTAAATTTTTAAAACTTTATCTCAACTGTTCAATTGAACAATGTAAATATTGTATAGTTACCAACCTTTGACATTAATTTTTGGTTACAAACATTGACGCCGAACACTACACCTTTTCTCCCTTAATTGTTAAATGTAAATATTTTTAAACTTTCCCCCCCCCCTTATGATTGCATCAACTGTTTCTCCAGAGCACCACTGCCGAACTCTACTATGTTAATTTTAGGCATTGATGCTGACTTTACATCTATAAACCTATATGTTCAACCATCACTTTTGTACAACTATTTCCCATACTTAATTTTTGTAATTGTATTAATAATATGTATTAATTTGTACATGTCAACTACTAACCAGTTACCTGATTTTTTACCTTGAGGTGATATTTTGACTGATGATGCCCTCAATGAAGGGCGAAACACGTCTCAAGTGGAATCAATAATAAATTCCTAATTTATAAAATTTATATGTATTGAATAGGTGGAAAAAACAAACCTTTTAGCATCCTACATCCTGAAAACTAGCCGCACTTAAGCGACTGCAGCTATCGAGCTCAGTGTCTGCCAAGTAATCCAGCACAATACATGTTTACTCACCTGGAAGGTAGCTTCTTAATAACTTCCTCTGTTAGGAAGCCTGCTTTCTGGCAACGATCCACAAATCTTTCAAGCACTGTATAGGCCAATGGCACATCTAGGCATATGTCAGGCATGTCTTCATACACACGCATAAAGCCCTGAAACAGAAACATGTTGACAATTACTAGCCAAATTTCCAAGCACTGAAAGCATGAAGATAGATTTCATATGATCTAAATTTGTTCTAACAACATCCTTAATACTTAATAGGACTCTGAAAGCTTCTCAATCTTATTTTCAAATGAGAAATCTACTCTGGGATGGTAAAATACCCCAGAAAGCAAATTGACTATGTTTTATACCTACTACATTCCAATTCTCACATATGGACTTGAAACATGTACCCTGCATATCAAGGCAAATAGTAAAATCCAATCAACAGAAATGAAATTCATCAGAACAATGAATCAAAGGACCAGAAAGGACAAGATTAGAAACGAAGCAAACAGGAAGAAGGCTGGCATCAAAATACCTGTTACTGCGTTTTTAGGAAGACGTAGGCTACAATGGTTTAGACATGTTATGAGGATGGACAGAACAAGAACAGCAAGGAATTACTTGACAGAAGTGAAAGGGGAGAGGCCAGTATGGAGACCAAAGAACAGATGGGTAGACAGTGAAATCGGAGATCAGCAAGAGGAACGCAAGTGGGAGGGCACAGAGGAACAGAAACTACCGTATAATATCGAATACCACCCGCTACCGAATAAGACCCACACCCTTATTTTGAAATTATTTAAAAAAAAAAAAATGGAGTCAAAATTATTTACAATCTTTACTAACACACATGAGATGATTAGAAAATACAAATAAAAGTAAACAAACATTACCAGAAAGATATCCAACGAGTTCATTCATTCATCATGATCAGTACCAACTTCGGAACTTTCATTACCATCACCTTCCCACAAAACGTTGTCATCGCTGCCATCTATAGCATTAGAAATGCTACATTTCCTGAAGCTCTTCCATATGGGATCTCTAGTGATATGATTCCATGCCGTCAAAATCCGTGAACACAGCAGCTGAACTTCCGGGCGCTGAATGTGACCAGTTGGCGTCAGTGTGTGATTATCAGCCGCCATCCATTCTGTATAGAGCTGTTTCAAGGCTGCTTTAAATGGACGGTTCACGCAAACATCCAGCGGCTGTAGCATAGATGTCATCCCGTCCGGAATGACTGCTAGGTTGGTTTTCCCATCCTTGATATGTTTCTTCACAGCGTCTGTTGTGTGGCCACGGTAAATGTCAAGAACAAGCAAGCTCTTTTGTCCCAATAATGCACCAGGGTGACGTTGCCAGACACACTATATCCAGTCTTCCACATGTGAACTGTCCATCCAGCCGGAGTTCTGAGATCTGACAATAACACCAGCGGGTAGATTTTTAGGAAGCAGCTTTCGCTTGAGAACAATGTACGGCGGCAATTTGGTTCCACTGGCGAGAATACACGACACCATACACCATTGTTTTTCATTACCACCTGTTCTAACGGTAACACTTTTCGCACCCTTAACATTCACAGTCCTGTCCACTGGCATTTTAAAGTAGACTGGCATCTGATCTGCATTGCCAATTTGGAAAAGCAAATATGCATTTTTCTTCTGCAACCGAATTATGTGACGCTGAAACGACAATAACTTCTCATCGTAGGCACCAGGAAGACGCTCAACCCATTTCTTTTATAAAAATTACAAACCCATCCTCGGCTTGCCTTAAACCCTTCTGATGAATGTTCTTTTGCGATCTCTAATGCCTTTAGCTGACACATTTCAGTTGACACACCATATCCCAATTCCCACCTTTCAATCACATATTTATATATTTTTTATTTTTTATTTATTCAATTTCTGGAAACTGTACACTCAGTCCACGAAAAGCTCTATGATCACCACTACATGTTAATAGCACATTTTTCTTCTTTCTCCAATCGCGAATACACGACTCGTCAACATCGTATTTCCTACCGGCGGCATGATTTCCAATAATTTCAGCTTCTCACTCGCAGTAAAAGATCGCAAACGCTTTGTGGAATTCATACTGATACTCTGAGAATGTGCGTGAGACTGATGCCAAGCAAGGAAGTAGCGTATACTGAGAGCGGAGAGAGCATTGTTGCCAAGCCGCGCTGGCAGCGATTCCCGATTTACGCAAATTCAGAAAGATGAATTTCCCAAAATTTTAAATAAGTCCCGCACCCAATTTTGGAAGCAATACTTTTGAAAAAGCAATGTGGGTGGTATTCGAGATTATACGGTATATTTTGACAGGAAGAAGTGGAGAGTGCTTGTACACCACACCTGGGAAACTGAGCTGGAAAATGATGATTTATTTTATTTAATCGTATGGTGATTATAACAAATTCATAATTCCAGGTCCAAGTTTTTCAGCCACTCTACAGCACTTTCTGAAAGATGAAACAGGTCGCTGGAACTTCTGGAGTAGGCATGAAGAGGGCAGCGCTGGATGACAGGGTCCATGGTCTGCTCCTCTTCACTGCATTCACACACTGAAGAATCCATCCAACCCCACTTATCGCACAAGAAACTGCAGCGTCCATGCCCAGTTCTCAGTCTGTTGAGGCGACACTAGTTTTCTTGGGAGGTCGAATCCCTTCATTTTCCGAGTTGGATTTAGCTCATGAGCATTAGTTCCAAATGTTGAATATGACCACTCATTCCGTCAGCTCTGGTTTAGATTAAAATTATCCATCCTAGATCAAAGTCGTCGTTGCGATGGGTGACAAAATTTGTGATGAACTGGTAATGAGGGAGATGACCAAATCATCTTTACTTCTCTCAGCAGAGCTTCCTTTCTCCTCAAGTGAGTTGGTGGAATATGACTAAGTATGGGTAACCAGTGGCGAGGTGTTGACTTTACAGTACCAGTCATGCAGCGCATGGTATCATTCAGCTTAGTATCAACTTTATGCACACGTGCACTTTCCAGCCATACTGGGGCACAGTATTCCACTGCAGAGTAGACAAGACTGATACCCGTTAATCGTAAACAGTCAACTGAGGCTCCCCCATGAACTGCCAGTGTGCAGGATGTTATTCCCTGTAGCGATTTAGTAAGAGCTTGGTGAGATATTTTTTGTAGCTCAGAGTTCTGTCCAGGGTGACTCCTAGATATTTCGGCAACGGGTTGTTCTTTAGATATTCACCAAGGAATAAAACAGATGGCTCGTAGTTTGCGAATCGGTTGCTGAGATGGAAATTTGAAACCTCTGTCTTACAGGCACTTGGGATCAATCACCAAGACTTGAAAAACGTTGCCATTTTGTCTAAATCTGCTGAAAGAATGCCTTCTCCATCCTCAAAATTTCTGGTTTGAGCTACCAGTGCAATGTCGTCTGCATAGAAGAACTTAGTAGCTGTGGCTGATGGTTGTAGAGGTTGAATAGAACTGGGGCTAATACTGATCCCTGTGGCAGACCATTATTTTTCTTTTGCGACTTTTAGAATCAACTAGGAATACTACAAACTCTCTCTCACAGAGCATGTTGGAAATTAGGTTTGCAATTTCCAAGCAGAGAACTACTTCCAGCACTTTAAGAATTAATCCATGTCGCCAGACAGTATCATATGAACTTGTCAGGTCAATAAAGACAGCTGTTGATTTTAACTTCTTTTGGAAGCCTGCCTCGATGTGTGTGGTAAGAGCCAAAACTTGATCAGTACAGCTACGATTTCTTCTGAAACCAGCTTGTTCTGGAGGGATTACAGCTTCAACGAGTGAGGATGACTCATTCCAAGAGTTTATAAATGCAACGAAGAAGTGTTATTGGACGGTAGTTTTCAGGTCTCTGCTCCGACTTTCCAGGTTTAAGAAGAGTGATCATCTTTGATCGTTTGAACTGCTTTGGCAGGTTGTTAGTCTGAAGGAGGTAAGTAAAAAGAGAAGTGATCCACTTTATGTTACATGGGCCCATATTTCGAAGGAATTTGTAGATACGTTTCACAATTTTTGTATGGCATTGTTGAAAACGATGGTTCTGGTGACTTCAACCATTCTATTTGCAATGGCATCTTGGCTCAAGTTAGTGCACTGCTTTTTAGAATGTTTTCCAGTACTGTAAGTCTATTTAGGACTCTCCAAGCTTTTCTGCTTGATTTTGCAAAGTCCATGTCTTTCACTGTTGCTTCCCACTTTTCTCTCCTATTCTTGTCTAATGACCGTAGAAGCTGTGAACCCACTTCATGGCTGCCTGTTGTTTGATATTCTTCATACAGAGCATCACTTTCTGGATTCCCCAACCAGACACATAATATTTTCTGAAACCTTTTGGAATGCTCTATTTGGCAGCTGAAATGACTAAGCTGACTAATGCCCGGTTTCCGGAACGTGAGATATCGAACCTATAGCGGTATCAAATGGTTAACTTGTGTTTTGGCGTTGCACGAACGTAAGATACATCTATCAGTTCGATAAATCGCTTGCTAACTTATGCCCGGTTTCCGGAACGTGAGATATCGAACCTATAGCGGTATCGAATGGTTAACTTGTGTTTTGGCGTTGCACGAACGTAAGATACATCTATCGGTTCGATAAATCGCTTGCTAACTTAGAGGGCCCTGAGCAGGAGATATCTATTTGTTAACTTGCTGGGCGCGTGCGCAGTACTTCAGTATTAGCAGCTAACATTGTGTTTGTTAAAATTTCTATGGCTTCCTCATCTTCTTCTGACGAACATTGTAGAATGACCACGATTATATCATTGTCGGCCTAATGATCTAATGAAGTATACAGTAGTGAAAGTGAATTCAAAGACAGATTGAGGCTAAACAAATTACTGTCATAGGTTTGGTAGTGGTTACAGGCGACAATTTGCGTCCTGTGACAAATAATTTTCCATTGTCCCCTGTTGATCAATTATTAATTATGATACCCTTTAAGATTCAGTACTACTGAGTCTTATCGTATTTGTATCTGTGACTGCACTCGTGTCCATGAAAGCACTGGTACCAGTAACTGAGTATAACCGATAATTGCACATTTATCGTAGTAGGTCTACTGCAGGCCTACTTGCATTGGCAGTAAGCATGGTAATTTTATCATGCGATTGTTTTTAATTAACGATATTACATACAAGGTACTAACAGGTTATATTACCCGATATATATCCTTATGCTGTGATCAAACACTGTCCATATTTTGTAATAACAGGAAAGATATACGGTATACTTATAAGACTCAGTGCAAACTGGATTGCGCGTGACATGTGTCACTCGTGTGCATATTGCATTAGGAATCCTCAAACAATGTCAAATTCTTCTGACAGTCCTTAAATACCACGAAACTGACACCCACGTCTGCAAGAACTAGTTGAATACCGTACCCATTTCTCGCTGCATGGCAAAGATGGGATAACAGGAGCTGCACAGAAAGCTCAAATGCGATGCATTACTTGTGCGCATGCGCCTGACAATATGGGGAACACACCTAACGCCCAAAAACAAAGCAGTACGAGGGGTGGCATCTAGTGTGTATTTATGAAACTTGATCAACGAGCCAATAGTTGACAGTTCGATAAGTTAGCTGTCGTTCCGCTGTGCAACGCAGCGAAGATTTATCGAGTCGACAGCTCTAACAAAGCAATAGCTATCGGAAAGATATCTCACCATTCCAGAAACCGGGCATAAGTCATCATAGTTACTGGCAGCTGGTTCTAGATTTATACCACACAGCTTCTGATCAAGATCTTTAGAGAATTTAACCCAGTTTGCACGATTAAAATTCCACCTGGCTAAAGGTACTGAGGTCACGAGGGGTATCTTCATACCTGCTTCCAACAGGACGGTTCAATGCTGGCTGTTAGGGAAACTCAACAATATTGTACGTGTAATACTGAGAGGTTGATAAAAGCAATCCTTGGACACAAATGTTAGGTCGGGGTTGTAGTCTTCTCCAGCGAGCAGAATGGAAAGTGCCCTTGTCTTTTGCATCAAAAACTACGTGCAGATAGGATATTTCAGCCCACTGAGTTAATGCCTCACCACCATCATCAACTATGTCATCTCGCCAGTTTGTATGATGGCTGTTAAAAATCTCCAGTGTAAATGCAGGGATGGCTGAAGGTTAGCAAAATGCTAGGAGACTATCCGATGCTAGGAGGCTTATACATGTTAACAACTGTTAGGTTATTAACCTGTATTACTAGAGAGAAAATGAGATCCTTGACACTTGACTCAACAACTTGAACTCCTGTAAGACTGGATTCGGCATAGGTGGCAATACATGTAATAAATATCATTTTTGGTCCGTATTGATGATATTTGATTGAAATAATAACATTAAGTTATTTATTACACCACCTAATCAATACAAAATCGTCTTGGATGATTTACATAAATTTGTTAGCTAAGAGTGGTACATGTTTCGCCTTCCCTGAAGGCATCATCAGCCATAGTCTTAACCTTAAATTAAAAATAAGCGTCTAAATAACATGTAGTAATGAAATGAATTTTAAAATCTTGAAGAGAATTGAAGTAAAATAACATTAAAAATAACAATGATGGTTTGAAAATACAATGTGATGAGATATAATAGTGGAAGTAATAACAAAATTAACATTAGAAGGCTGCTAAAATAAGTACAATGGATAAAACAACAGATTGTTATAAAACAAGTAGTAAGATTGCATAAAAGTATAGTTGATGGTCTGGTGGTTATATCCATTGTACTTATTTTAGCAGCCTTCTAATGTTAATTTTGTTAATACTTCCACTATTATATCTCATCACATTGTATTTTCAAACCATCATTGTTATTTTTAATGTTATTTTACTTCAAATCTCTTCAAGATTTTAAAATTCATTTCATTACTACATGTTATTTAGACGCTTATTTTTAATTTAAGGTTAAGACTATGGCTGATGATGCCTTCAGGGAAGGCGAAACATGTACCACTCTTAGCTAACAAATTTATGTAAATCATCCAAGACGATTTTGTATTCATTAGGTGGTGTAATAAATAACTTAATGTTATTATTTCAATAGGTGGCAATCCCATACTGCTGATGGTGGATAGCATCGACTAGGGTATAGCCCAATATTCGTCCTCTTCTGTCAAAGTCTTGTTCATCTGTGGTGGGAGATGGTCACCGATTGGCTGTTAATGAAGCGATGTAGAGCCTGGTGTTGGCGGAGACAAGCAGCTGATCTCCTGTTGCTATTTCGACTTGCTGTGGCCACCAAGTCCTTCAGGCTTCAAGGTTTAAGTATTGGAAACCAGGCTTTGATGACCTGTTCAGATCCCTCACAGTTGGATGCATTTAGTGTAGGATCTCAATGGCTTCATTTCGTAGTTGGGTGTGATAAAACAGGGTAGTGACAGTACTTCATTTTGCTGTACAATACGTCGTGGCTAGCTAGCAGCAAGTATTTGGTGACTGATGCCTTATCTGTTTTTCCCAGCTGGCTGTGTTGGTTGTGTTCCTTTAGTTGGAAAGTGATGCTGTGTTTCGTAGTTCCTATGTACACTTGGTAACAGTTGTACGGGATCTTGTAGACACCTGCTCCGGTGCAAGGATGACGCTAGTCTTTAGCAGACCATAGTAATTCCTTGATTTTCTTTGTTTGCCTTTTTTCTTTTTTTTGGTTGGTTTTTACTCCATGGGACTCCAGCAGCCCCCCTATTCTGTTAGTTATTTCTGCAGTGTTTGGCAGAAAGATTTTAGCTGTAGGCCGCTTGTCCTCTTTCTCCCTGGTTGCTGGACGACTAGGATGGAATGCTCACTGCGCATCTTTATGGCTGTATCCATTAGAGCCTAAGGCCATACTGAGGTGGCTGAGCTTCCAGTTTAAGTGCTGTATTATATTTTTGTTGCATGTGGTGATTGGACATCCTCTGCAGGTAATGGTCTGTATGGATCAGCCTGCGGTACACTGTGTCCCGAGTTTAAATTGGTCATCCTCATTACCCGAATATCAAGGTAAGCACGTTTTGTTCGCTTTCTATCTCCATATTTATGTAAATGCTATTGAGATGCTGTAGTTTTTCCTCTCCATAGCTCCAGATTACAAAGGTGTCATCTACGCAGCAAAGCAACGCCTTAATTTTCAGTGGTGTGGTCTCGGGTGCCGTTTCTTCAAACATTTTCATGAAGAAATTTTGAAAATTTGTTCACAGAATTGTCATTCTGTAGGAAATAACTTGTGTTGAGGCAATGGCTAAACAAGTTTGTGATATAGTCCAGGGCCTTTATTCGCACTTTAGTATAGACCAAAAACATGTCGAAGCTGATAAGCAAATTTTCGGCTACCAACTGGATGTTTTTCAGCTTTTTTGCGAAGTGGCCTTAATCTCTGCTGTACGACTGTGTGCCACTGATGTAAGGTTATAGTAAAAGGAGCCCGTCTAAGATGATTAGTGAAGATATGATGGCTTTGCTACAGATTTCCAAACATCAGATTCTTTCCAACCTGTTAAATCATCTTGTGCTTTTCACTACAGTACTAGTGCAATGTGTCCGGAATTAGACAACAGCACATTAATTCAACATATCTACAGATGACTAGGTCAGAAACGAAAAAATGTGATGCAATGCAAGACTGTATTATTTCAGTAGTTCATCATCATCATCATCATCATCATCATCATCATCATCATCATCGGCCATCTCCAGTTGCCCGGGTGTGGTCTATGAGTTCCTGCCCACCTTTGTCCACGAACCACTGTTCTCTCATAATCTTCTCCCAATCCCATCCTCTCCTCGACACCTTTCTTCACCATATCGGTCCTTTTTCTTCTGGATCTGCCCAGTGGTCTTTATCTTGTTACTTCTCTTTCATATTCTCTTCTGGTAGTCCTGCTTGCACTCATCCTTCTTACATAGCCAAACTCCTTCAGTCTTGCTTTCTGGATTCTCTGTAGTGGGAGTCACCTATTCCCACCTCCTCTCGGAATTTTTCATTCCTGGTCTTCTGTATCATGGTGCATAGGAACTTAATTTCTGCAGCTTGGAGTTTTGAGTTGTCTTGTCTCGTTAACGTGGTAGTTTCCAAGTTATACGCGAGGATGGGTGTAAAATATGATAATGTCATCTTGGCTTTCAATGTTACTTGTTAATCCCACAGCAGTTGAAATTACTCTCATCCGTACCCCACAACAACCTGAAATATGTATACAGTAAAACCTCGTTAATTCGAAGTCGTTGGGACTCTAAAATCGGACTTCAAATTACATGATTTTGAATTAACCACCAATTCGCAATTCGGAAGTACCAACCCTTGCCGCATTACAAAATATTCTAAGGCCCGTTACTGCATGCATTTAACCTTGATTCACAGTTTATACCTTTCAAATGCCACGAAAAAAGAACTATTTCCAAAATGTATACAAGAAGGTGCATTTACAGTATTCAAATAATACACTTGGATATCTCACTGGTAAACATAACCTCACGCAACGAAAGAAAGAAAAAAAAAAGGCAAGATTCAAAGACGAGGAGAAATCTATGCTCGCTCCCATGTGCAAGTTCTTTATTAATTGGATTACTATACTGTATGCATTTTAGATGCCTTGTATTTACATAGAAAGTACCCGATGCTCTTAAAATCGAACTTTCCTATGGCTCTATCCTTGTACGATTTCCCGCCATGGAACTTCTCTCGTACTTCAGAAATGTAAACACTTGCCGCGTCACGAAGTATTCTAAGACCCATTAATACACGCAATCACCTCGATTCACAGTTTAAACCTCTCAAATGCCATGGAAAAAACTATTTCCAAAATGTATCCAACAAGGTGCATTTACAACGTTCAAATAATGCACTTCGATAAATCACTCACGCAACGAAAGAAAAAAAAAAATTGGCACAATTCAAAGACGAGGATAAATTATGCCGGTTCCCCTGTGCAAATGCATTATTTTTTGGATTTATTTACTGTTTGCATTTTTATTATAGATGCTTTGTACTGGCATGGAAAGTGCCTGACGCTCTTAAAACATTGTGGCTTATCGAAGTTTCCTATGACGAGGGGATGAAATATAATATCTCGCTTCCATGTGCATTGCAATGCACGATTATGACCCCCATCCCTCACACTGTACGATTTCCCGGCTGGCAATTTCTCCTTTAGAACCATAAGACCGTTTGGGGTCACATTAAAATAAAGCAATGCAGTTTCATCGGCAATGTCAATATTGTTCGGTGCCTACGAATTTATTATATTTGCCACGGTTTTTCGTCAACTGTCAGCATCGCCAGTGTTCGCGGATTCTGTTTTCCCGCACACTGCATGTTGCGTGATATTACGGCGTTCCTTAAAAGGTTGAACACAAAAGAATTCCGATTTCATTCAACTCAGCAATCATGAAGTGCACTGTAGACCCACCGAAGTGAGTTTAAGTGCGGAGAGCTACCCCTCCACGTTCCGGAACGCGCGTTCTATTATGACGCAAAGCGGATAAATTTCGAGTTGAAATTACTCTGTAACATACTATTGTTTTAAAATGTAAAGGCAGTTTCGAATTAAAAGTCTGAATTTCGGTAATGGGGCCGACATTGTACTTCGAATTACGAATTATCCGTATTTTGAATTAAACAATTGAAATAACATGCAAAACTGTATCTCATGTTTCCGGGAATGAGAGCTTCTTCGAATTAGGCAGGATTTTGAATTAACCGATTTCGAATTATCGAGGTTCTACTGTATCGCATTTCCGCAGTTTACCGCGAAAAAAAAGCAAATGTACACGTCGATGTTAATGTGTTAAATCATATTTCTTAAACTCTTGACTCCGTTTCTGCAGTTTTTCCTCCACATCATTTTCAGTTTCAGTAGTTCTCCACATAAATTACATGTAAGGGATCACCGAATTTCTGAAAGTACAAATGGTGATATAAAAAGGAATGCTGGTTGTCAACAGATTTTACGAAGCACTCACTTTTTCTATGATCTCTAATCACCAGAAACACTCAACATGAGTCAACTAAAAGTGATCAAATACATCCAAAGCAAAAAAGAACTGAATAAGACTAAAGGAGAGGAGCACAGTGTTCCACAACAACAAATTTCAGTGCAAGATTTCCTGCAGTGGAACTGAAATGATAGTTCAACTACAGATACCTAACTGAAAACAAAAGAGTTTGAGAAGTAGATAGTTTTGGGCCAGGCAGAATGCATGAAAAAATGCTAAAGAAATATGGGAAAAGAAATGAGAAAAATTCTGAAAGGATAAGCAGTAGATGCAGTCCAGAAAGGAACATGCAAAGACCTGGGACCCATTAAGGTAAAAGGCCAGGAGAAGATGATGTAAAACTAAGCTGAATACACTAGCAGCTCTGTAAACTTCGGAGAACCAAGAAATGAATGCAAGAAAGCTGGTAGTTTTACTGTGTGCTGAGGACCTTCAGCAATATGTACAGTCTAAACACAGATATGTGACCTTTCATTTTTAAAATTCCACATGCGCTGTCTAGGACTCAAATCACAACTCTCTTTGTGACAATCCACCAACAAAGTCACTTGGCTATTGCACAGCTTCCAAGAAGGGAGTGTATTAAATTAACTGGACTGGAATCTCAACATTTCACTTGGTAGCCTTTTGTATGGGAGGATAAACATAGCCATAGGAAATAAAAGTGGGTCGGACCTGACCGATCTAATATTTCAAGCAAATCAACTGGTAGAAGAAAATTCTCAAGTGCTTTTTCCCCAGGCAGACACAGCAACACTGAGCCCAACAAGAAAGTGGAGATCAAATTCAGAACTGCTATTAATAAACAAATTCTGGTTCTTAGAAAAACACAATTATCTGAAATACCACAATTTCCATAAAATAAAACCTACACACATGCACGCTCACTCATTCATTATCAAAAATTTGTAATTCAATTATTCAATTAATAAAATCTATCAGCTGTATGGATCTTCCAAACAGATTTTATTCCATGCATATACTGTACTTCAAACACTTAATTACAATCACAATGTACCTTTCTAGCCCAAGAAAGTCAACCTTTAAAGCTGTCTTCTTGAACTTCCAAGACAAATTTTACTATTGCACAAGCCAACGGATCCAATAGCAACGGAAATACTAATGGACGGGCGGCTGTGCTAATATTTTATCATATCCTCTATATATCTATCTAAATGCTCCCACAAATAACTACGAACAGTTAGTGTAAGAACATTACCCTTCAGACTCTTTTTTTCAAATAAACACACTGTGCCATTTTCCTCGATACACTCAGAGGATATAGGACAGGAGTACAAACTAGTCTTCATTTCCGAAAACGCGCACGCACGCACGCATGTTTGTTAGTTTTTTTAAAAGTGGAAGTACAAGTAGGTAATCATCCTCTCTGAACAAATTAAGTAGAAAAAGACATTTAAAATAAAACAATTCATTCAACAGAGGAATATGAAAATATTTTTTTAAATTCAAAAATTGTATTATTACAGGGCAAGATGAAAGTTGCTTTTACCAAAATTTGTTTTGAGTTTAGACATTTGAACTTCCCCTTAAAGCATAACCACTGCAATGAGTTTTCTTACTTGTCATGCACAAACAAATGCAGACACTGTGTGTAATAAGATTTTTGTTCCAGAACTTCACGATCCATCACCTGCAACTTTGTAAATAAAAGTGTTGCTCTTTTCAACTTGCCCTAATTGAGAAGAGGGTTCTATATTTCTCAAATTGACAGAGACTTACCCGCTCCATTTGATTAATAGTGATAATGACTGCTGTAAACAGCGACTTCAGTAGCTTGCACATCATTTCTTCAGTGTGGCCATTGATAGCTTCAATGGTCATCACAACAGCCTGTAACAAAGCAGAACAATTTTACCTTACAAGAGTCAACAGCTCATTAAGGCATTACGATTACAGCATACTATATGAGTTAAGGAACTTGAACAAGTGTTAGGGATTTTTGAGGGTGAATTCCACCTTTACAATACTCACTCACTCACTCACTCACTCACTCACTCACAAATTTGTAATTCAATTATATAATTAATGAAATGTCAACTTTATGGATCTTCCAAACAGATTTTTTCCATGCATATACTGTACTTTAAACACTTAATTACAATCAAAATGTACCTTTCTAGCACAAGAAGGTCAACCTTAAAGCTGTCTTCTTGGACTTCCAAGACAAATTTTACTATTGCACAAGCCAACGGATCCAATAGCAACAGAAATACTAATGGACGGGCGGCTGTGCTAATGTTTTATCACATCCTCTACAATACTTTCAATTTTATTCCTTTTTAGAACAGAATCAAAGAGACCTGTTTAGTCTTTCTGTAGGAGACATGTTCAGCCAAAGAGCAAAAATATAGTAAGTAAACTGCTGTATCTTAAATAACATGTCTAAACTTCTTGAGTTATCCATGAAGAACTCAAGTCAAATGCCATGAGATATGCACTTCTATAGACATGCTTATATTAAAATCAAAAAGCTTATTTTTATTTAACCCTTTCAAGTACAGAAGGAAACTGCTGAATACATTCATGGCATTTTATCATATACTTGTCTATTTGGGACCAACTTCAATTATGAAATAATTTGTTTTGAAGGAGATATCCCCATTTCCAAAAAAAATGATTGGGACATATATGTCCCTATGTACGTTAAGGTAAAAATTTGGCAGAACTTCAGGAAAAGTAAACTGATAATTTAAGGGTATATACTGTATTTATCATTCACTATTTCTATACATATCATTCACTGTACATCTCAACAATACAGTTTTAGGCATGGTATTCTTGGAAGCAGTTCCATCCTGCAATAAAGCAAAGATGAACATTACAGATTGAGCAGAGATTATAAGTGCAATTTTCTTGTTCCTTTCTTGTGCAATTCACACACCATTTCCTGTTTTTGGCTTTAGTCATGCAGTGTTCTTGTGTTGTAGAATCTACACCTCCTTCTGGTGTTTACCACGATGGTTAATTACTTTCTTCTGCTGATCAATCCCCGAGCAATACACTGGCGAGACTCCAGTGAGGCCAATGGTATATCTGAATTTTGGCCAATATCCTTGCAAAGTCTGAGGTACACTACACATGAATTATTTACTCCAATGTCTGTCAAATCAAAGAAAAGTCTGAGGTAGTAGTAAATTTCTGCACTGCTGTCAATTTCATAACTTACTTTTTCCTGATCCATGACTACTACACCTCCCTATACACTGGTACTCAGTAGCCATGACAAGACAGGGAACGATAACTGAATCATGGGAACCATGCATCCACCATTTTACAGTAATTACCTCAAGTGGTGACATGAAATTGGATGGTGTTATGCATCACTTGACCAAGCGCCAAAAGTAGATTTTGAGATATTGACACAAACGCAAAAGCCTTTGTATTAATTCACATTTTCTGTTAAATGTGAGGTATTCTATACCAAAATGAAGACAGAAACATAAATTTTCTTCTTAATGTATAAAATTTAGGGATATTTTAAGTATATTGTCGTAATCTGAGATAATGGCGCTTGGTCACTTGATGCTTTATTGCGGTTACCTTAGTTTTTTGTTTAGCATCACTTGACCAACAAATAAAACTGTCATTTAGTGATCGAATGGACTTTCAAAAATTCAGTGCAGTGTAAAATATGATACTTGTTAACTAATGTTATTCCTTATTTAAGTTCAGGATTAAGGTATACATAACAGAATACAACATGACATAGAAAAACATGAATTTTAGAATATAGTATAGAAATTACACTGGTGTAACATAATGCAGGATTTTAAGAATTTTCAAGTTCAAAATCCATATTTCCACAATCAGACCCATCTATATCATCGTCTATTCCAGGTTCACTAAACAGGTCCTTATAGAAAGGCTTAGCATCGTTGGGAATTCGCTTCATGAGGGAGCGCAGGTCGTTCAGCTTCGCTTCTGAAACTGGTTTTCCATTGGGCCATAACGGAGTGAGTAGACCATGTAGAGCTGATCCATTTTCATTCTGAAGCCGGCGACGAACTTAAATAGATCAATGAAAATTTAAGTACATTTAGTAACGCATTTAACACACCTGAAATTCGTTTACTGCAGTCAAGTGTTGTTGGTTAACTTTTGCTGGAGAGAATGTTGTGGGATCTACACCTTCAGTTGCATGTTTCTTATCAATTGGAACAGCTTCCTCTGTTGTATTATTTTCATCGATTACAAAAAAGCATTTTAGGGAAAGCTAGGAAACGTGCATACACATTTTGAATTCCTTATTTACAAGTGTGCCACTCTGCAAACTATATCAACGTGGTTAGATGACTGTAGAATTTCACTGAATGTACCAAAATGTGAAACCATGATCTTTACTCTTCGACGTCCACCTCTCCCACCACCAATCTTCCTAAATGGAACAGCCATACAATGGACGCCTAACGACAAGGCCGTGAAGTACCTGGGAGTATTCCTTGACCGTCGCTTATCATGGAAATACCATATAAATCAGAAATTAAATCTAAGTTATGCACGACTAAGAAGACTATATCCTCTCCTAAACAGGAAATCTTCCCTCAAATTTGAATGTGGATTACTTCTCTACACATCACTGCTCCGTCCTTTATTCACCTACGCCTGTCCAGTCTGGGGAGGGGCGGCTCGAACCATCAGACGCCTGCAATCATTCCAAAACAAAGTTCTCCGTATCATCACCAACGCTCCTTGGTACGTCCGAAACAAACAATTACATCGTGAACTTCAGTTAGACACTTTGGAACACGTGATTTCAATGCACGCCAAGACGTTCTTCAAGAAACTCCAAAATGTGCCTGGTGCTGTGTTCTTCGCCCTTGGAAAACGATCCACACTTCCACGACGGATTAAAAGTAGACTTCCTCAAGATCTTTTACTTTCGCCAAGAGAAGAATCTGAACATGAACAGTGAATGTTTGTGTTTATCAAAAATAAAATACATCAACGTGAACGAATTTCCGGGAATCCACATTTAGCATCATACGACCAAGTGACTGCACGCGTGTCGTGTGGTCATTTGATGCGTAATTCAGACCCAGAAATGGCGGTTGGTCACTTGATGCAAAACTTCAATTTAATGATTGTGAGGTTGGCGTTTGGTCAAAATGCATTTCCTGCGAAATCATATTGAGAATAAAAGTCCGAACTATAACCTATGTAAAGTTTACACCTTTCGCTACCAGATGGTGCAATAATCTAAAAAAATCGATTTTGGCGCTTGGTCAGTTGATGCATAACACCATCCAATTGTACATTAGGTACACTGGCTTATTGTCCATCAACTTGAGGCAAGATATGCAATTATTAGTCAGAAAGTGAATAACCCCTCTCTTCATAACTTTGTTCTCTGGGAAACATTTTGGCAATTTCTCTTTGTTTATGCGCACTGTTCGACAAGCTTTCGCATTCTTTCCGTAAGAATAAATTGCAGATTAGGTGAGCTGAAGAAGTTGTCCATATATATTTCACAGTCGTGATCAATACCTTCACAATGAACAGTTGGTCTTCTCATCCAAGGCGAGAGAGTCTTCATCACCACTCGCTTCAGCTTCGAAAAAAAGAATTACTTCTTCGTCCATTATAGAGAATTCACGATGTCTGGACATTTTCTGGAGAACAGAAAAAATATTTCATACATGTCTTCTGTATAGTTTTCAAGACTGTGATATAGTTCTGCAGGTAGGAAGTGCTATCTTAGAAAACAGAAATTACCAGCCTTATGAGTTTATCATCAGATCCATCCCTCGGTATAAGTATGAACACATACATTCATTACACACTTATATTGATAAATCTTAAAAAAGGATATGGTTACTTACCTTTATGGTTACACAGGGACACCGGTGTCCTAAAAGTAATTTTAGGTGCAATTAACTGAAGTATAGGTGAATTATCTTCAAAATGATTGAAATACACTCTCACAAGACCGTTAGTTGTAAAATGATTAACCTTAGTATTAACAGTAGCTCCAACAATGAACAGTTGCTCAAGAATGACGCACTTCCAGTAGATCGAATAATGCATGATTTCAGTTGTTTTGAAAACAGTATTAAGAATCAATTCAGTAAAAAATAGACAGCTATATTAACCTTCAAACTGTGTCGTGACAGTACGAGTACATAAACTGCGTCACAGAGCCACTAATGGCACCACCTATATTCTAGGACATAACTCTGGTATTTCGATTTTGTTTGATACAGTATTTATTATTGTAATAATCGTGGTCGCCACGACATGTGCATAATTTGATTGCCCACCCGAATTAATTGTATATATATATATGTGTATCGTGTATCATATGTAATTTTATTCATTATTAACGTCCATCATCATCTTTTATGTAATTGTACGTAAGAACGAGATATAACTTTTAATTGTAATATATTAGAATATTCCGTGGTAATGTCAAGACAGGTCTTTCGCTAACAGGCTACTTGGTGTCTCGCAACAGTCCAGGAAGGTTAATTTTCGATGGTTCTTGGAAACGTACGCAACAGCAAGAGGAAGATACCTAATTTCGTTGTTGCGACGCTAAATTACCCCATATCACGTGCTCCTATCAGGAGGGCTTTTTCTGTCAAGGACAGACACTTCATCTAAATATAGACAGGGTAGTGACGTATATCGGCTCTCATTGGAACGAGATGTCATGTGACACCAAGGGAGGAATTGGGAATTTGAAGAGGATTTATATCTACACGGCGTGGTGAAGTTCATTCTTCTTCATTCTGTATTCTGCATTCTGCATCCAGCTTTCTTGAGTCTCCATTCTCAGGTAGTCCACGGGCTTTTAGAGTCACTCTGCTTTCTGAGTGCATCGCTTACGATGTGCTTATACTCCACATTTATTATCGGCTCTATGAGACTTACTCAGATTATTTAGAAAGACAAATTCGTATAATATAGAAGGACTGAATGTTTTCCGTTCTCTCTATTCAATTAATTCTGATGTGGAATTTCACATTGTAAGGCTGGTACTATGTTTTTGGTACTCAGCAAAATAGGGAGTGATAGATTCAGGGTGGAATCCATTCCATGAAGCAGATGACGAGGATGATGCTGTTGGAAGAGGAACGACAATGATCAACCACGGAAGCAGACTACGAGAAGATCAACTCCGGTGAGCATGAGTTAGCCCTGCTATCGCAAGTCCACGAGTGTAGTATTGAATTGTAATCTCAGTCAGTAATTTTTAATTTTGATTAAAAAAACTCGTTTTTACATAATTTCATATTTGTTTTAGAATAAAACTTTTTGTTTTTTACATCGTTAAATAATTGACTTTTTTGTAGGTTCCCTATGTTTTTCCACATGGTATTTAATGGTCAGTATCCTTATACCTCATGACCGGGATAGTCTCATTAAATTAAGTTTAGTATTTTTTTTAGATCTAAATTCGGTTTCAAATTACATTTAATTTCGAAGCCTGGCGTCCACCGTGCAATTGTTTTTAATTATCTATATCGGGTGTTTGATCCGTTACATATTATAATAGATTACCTAACATCAATAAACAAATGTATATAGAAAATATGTCTGAAATGAGTATACACATTGGAAAAAAAAAAAAGTAAGTTCCAAGTGAATGCATTCCACACGTACTTTTATACACAAAGATAAATGTAACCAACTTTTAGTGTTAAAAATTGTAGTAAAGTATATAGATTGTATTTTTTCATATACCTAAGACATGTAATAATAGATAATTACTAGAATTACACACATATGTCCTACACCACAAATTTTCACAACACCTGAACTTTCACTTTCAATCGTCACCTCTACATTCCCGACAGACTACAGATCGGCATGTCAGGTACATTGGTCAGTCACAATCTTCACAGTATTGATTAGATTTATTCCCTTGGGATCTAGGGCATATCGCACACCTCTTCCTCTTTGAAGGTCCTTCGCTATCTCGTGTAGTGCCCTTTGGAAGTGGCTTCTTCAAATTATGAGACACGATCAGCCTAAGCTCCCTAGGTAGGCGAGTATCCACATGCCTTTCATTGAGATAGGGCTCAGTCAGTTGATTTGCCAGAAGTTTTAAGAATTCGAAACGCGTAATGACCTTATTGTCTTTGATGTATGCAGTACATGAGCATTGACTGCTATTATATTGAGAATCGTGTAAAAGATAGCCATTGGCCATCTGCGTGTACGTCTAGCTGAGTCGTGCGTTAACGCACTTCTGGTCCAGTGTGTTTACTCCACCTTTTGTGTTATTGTAAAATGAAATCATCTAGTCTTTGTTAGAATCAGGGTCCTTCCTTCTAGCATGATGCATACTCAATACCAAAATTACAGCCTTACCCTTTTTGGCACATGTGAAAGCAGCGTGATACGTTTGGTGAATCCATATTTAGATAAGCCCACAGGACGCTTTCTGTTAGGAAGAAATTGTGGCGGAATCTCCTTATTTTTCTTGAGGGTTCCAACGTAAGTCAATATTTTTTTCTTAGTTCCGAAACAAGCTCTATTGTGCTGGAATAGTTATCGGCGGTAATGTTCCGATTCGTTCCGGCAATCACATTAGCAAGCTGCACTACACTTTGCATTGGTTTTTATAACTTTCTTTCTTCTAAATTCAAACCAGTCACATCAATATCCTTACCTGTGTAGATATATCCATTTAGAAAATAGTTTGTTCGCGCATCACACAATATCATAATTTTGAGACCATATTTTTGTGCTTTATTGACTATATACACTCTGAATTTGCAGTGACCTCGGAACCCTACTAGCATTTCGTTCACACAAGCCATGGAAACGATGTTGTAAAGACTCTGAGAATTTTGTACCATTCTGTTGAACATCCACGATATAGCAGCAGCAAGATCTGTACATTTCCTCTCACAACAATCCAACTGATTATCAAACCTCAAAACAATAATAAAAAAGAGAACTATTCTCATGGACAGTGTCACACAGAATATGTCTACCAGTACCATCTGTAGCGAACAAGGAGTCTAAGCTTTCATTATTTGATTTGAAAATAGCACTGTAGTACAGGAGACCAAACAATGCTTTTATTTCGATACTGGTTGTATCCCTCATTTCAGTTCTGTCTGTATTAGAAAACCGTAGTCTGTAAGTTGCGAGCTTTTCATTTGTGTGCTTCACTACTTCTTTCACCATAATCACAAAATAAACATTCTCATACTTGTAGTGGTGTACAAGAATCTTGCAGCTGTTTCGTTTTCCCTTTTATTGTTAGTACTTGGCAATAATGTTATGGGCAGGTGAACTGTGAGTTTTCTTCCGTATTATGCGAAATATCTTCGTCATGAGAATCATATTCCTGCTCGGAAACAGAATCGTGCTCAGAATTGAAGTCCTTCTTTCTTGCTACGGGCTTTACGTCGCACCGACACAGATAGGTCTTATGGCGACGATGGGATAGGAAAGGCCTAGGAGTTGGAAGGAAGCGGCCGTGGCCTTAATTAAGGTACAGCCCCAGCATTTGCCTGGTGTGAAAATGGGAAACCACGGAAAACCATTTTCAGGACTGCCGATAGTGGGATTCGAACCTACTATCTCCCGGATGCAAGCTCACAGCCGCGCGCCTCTACGCGCACGGCCAACTCGCCCGGTTGAATTGAAGTCAACATCTTGCTCATCACGACCACTTTCAATACTTCCGTCATCATCCTCATTCAGCACAATGTCTAGCTCCTCCTCAATTATATTCGAAAAATTAGGATGTGAAACCAAAATACCACTCTCCCGAAATGATGTCATTGCATCAGCACAGCAACTGATTCCTTCACTGAGTTACAAACAGCACTAGGAAGAGCCAGCGCGCACAGTCTTCAGAACGCGAACGCCACAAGTGACCCCACTTCCGCTGCGTTTGCTACTAACAAAGAAAGAAAACTGAGCAGGTGCCTGCCAGTCTGGCTATGAAACAAAGGCAAGTAGGCGGAAAGATACATAGAAGGGGATCATTCTAGGATAAAACAGTCGACTGTAATAAAAGTTTGAGAAGCGGTGCCATAAACGACCCCACGACACAATTTGAGGGTTAAATATGAGACTTAACCCTCCAAGTGCTGATGGTTTCACTGTTTAGTGCCGAGCATTCTTAAGGCAGCGTGGACATACATTTTTAAAAAAATTATAATAAATACAAATTTGTAACTACATACGGCATATTATATATCAATTTGTTACGGAAGAATTAGAGAATAAGATAATAATAGGATGTTTTACAAGCATCCAGTAAAAGTATAATGGATGATTAGTCATACTTTTCTAAAAAAAAATTAAAATATTCCAATTTTTGAGGTTGGTAACAAGTACTACATTATCTGAAATTAAATTCCAAGATATACAAAATGTGCCAAATTTCATTACACGCACAATGATATATAATAATAGAAACTTCAATGAATAATTAAAAAGTCACAGGTAAAAAGACTGAGAGAGAGTCTGTTGTGGAGGAACATTAGGTCTACATGTGCCTGGTAGGGTTCGCACGTTTGGATTGTCTACATCACTACTTGACACATCGCTATAGTCATGGGTATCTAAATTAGAGTCTATTCTTCATCACTTCCAGAAGAAAAGTCATCTAATGATAAATCATCAGGAAAATCTTCTACATTACCAATGTCGTCTTCACTTTCATCACTCCCAAGCTCCTCCAATGCTTCTCTAATTGCACTAGAACCACTTAGTTCACTCATGTTTATATTATAACAATCACTAAAATAAAATAAACAAATTAAAATAGAGTAAATGAGCCACACAATAATCACAAATCGGCTAGCAAACCACCTTTAAACGCGTGAAGCAACAGTGCAGTTTGAGCAGACGTAAACCAAGACCAGTTCACAGCTGACAAGATCGCCGCTTACTGCTTTCCTTCCCTAATCAAAGACCAACTTGCACTTCCTACCAGATAGAGAATTTCATTTCTCAGCAAGAATATTCCCAAAATCGATTGTTATACCGATTTTAGGAGTTGTTACATCGATTTAACGAATCGTCTCACTGCGAGACGATAGCACTTCAGCCGGGATCTGAATTGTCTCGTAGTGAGACGATAGCACTTCGAGGGTTAAGCATCATGACATCATTCATCAAGCTGATTAATTTACTGTAATATGGGAATTGTAAATAAAAGTTGGATCTTCCAAAGATCATAAAAGTTAAAATGAGACTTCAAGGTTTAAAACTGGTTGCACTGGTTTTTTGGATCATAATGATGGTTCTTTTTAGACTCTGTAGATCAGGGCCTCTCAGGGTGCATGTGCCCGTGCACTGCACGGTGCAAGGTGCAGGAGACTACTTCACTAGGTTGAGCAGAATGCAAACCCCCACTCCTCTTCCCCTACACCTGTCTCACCCGTTCCGCCTGTCTTCGCCTTCTCCACCTTCCCCGCTGATTCTCCCCTCACCGTGAAATGTTTATGTGCGGTGAGCAGTGACACTGTTGTATGGGACAATGTTACCGGTATTAAAACACACTTCTTTCAATTTGATTTGAGCAGACACTTTATCTTCTCCAGCTCTTCTTTTCCTTTATCTTTGCAATGATACCAGTTATGCCTGGTACAAGGGACCGGCTGACAGCAATTCTGAGAGCCTTCTTTAAATTACAATCAGAAATAGGCCTACTCGCAGCAATCTAGTTTTCGTACAAGTCAAAACAGGAAAAAATACCTCTCACATATGCATGTGGAACCAAACATAGAAATAATCTTAACTGCTTCTCAATGCAGCTTTGGAAAATCTTCCTTCGACAAATTCTCGTAGAATTTGAGCAAAGCCTTTGTATTGGAAAACGGATTAAGCATTTGGCTTTATCAGCACGACTTACCAAAAAAAAAAAAAAAAAAAAAAATATATATATATATATATATATATATACACACACACAAAAGTTCTCATTTCGATTGAAATGGACTTTCGGAAGTCTCTGCTTTCTTCGAAACAGGTTGTGCTCGATTATTATGTTGTTGTCTTGCGCTTATTTATTTCACTGATAAACAAGCTGTCTACCACCAAATGCTTCATCGCTCTCAGCACACTACATTATCCGAGTCAAGCCGAGTCGGACCGATGCACAGTGCACAGAGTCTCTGCGCCTCAACTTGCACGCATGACATATTGGGTGTTTGAGAGGGCCTGCTGTAGATGCTCAGTTAAAAACAATTGATAATAGTTCAACACTTAACTAACGAGTTATGATGTTCTAATCTTGAGTATGAAATTAGGTTTGAATTAATTGGAACTTCTCTCCAAATCATCATCTTCATTTCCCGTTTCCAGCTTCCCGGGTCGGGTTGTGAATCGAGGACCTTCGTCGCTGCCTGTCCCTCCACCACTCTTTTCCTTTTTTTTTTTTTTAAGTACATCTTCTGGTTTTCCTCCCTTCTCTCTGCACTCGCAAACTGAATCTGTCCATCTCTTTCGGGGTCTTCTTTGTGGTCTCTTTCTTGTTAACTTCTCTGAAAAAACTATTTTTTTTTTCTTTCCCACTCTCTCTTCTCATCATAAACCCATACCACTTTAGCTTTGTTGTTTCTATCCTGTCTTGAAGTTTCGAGATTCCTGTCCTTTTCATTTCTAATTCTATCCTTTCAGGTCTTGCCCTCGATACCTCTTAGGAATTTCATCTCTGCTGCCTGTATTCTACTCTCCTCTTGTTTTGCTGTAGTCCATGATCCAGATGCAAATAATCTCAGCCTTTGTGGGTGGGGTTAACTTCCAATAAGTAAACAGGGGAACCTGACCCCAACAGAGTGCCTCCCCAGGTAGCGGATAGGGGGTCCCTACAGTACATAGGGCTGGTTGAAATACCCAATACAACCCGTGGACCAACAGGTAGCCCGATTCCTGGGGGCTTTAAAATACTGGGACACCCACTCTCCAGGGGTCATAAATATGGAGGGCCCTTGCCCTGGATGAAGACCTCAACGGCATCTACGGCGGAGAAGATGGACTTCAGTACGGTGGAGATGGCGGAAGGGGCAAACCCGTACTGTCTGTACTCTAGAGGAGCGGCTACAAAAGGTGTCCGACTCCATGTTAGGGGCGGCCTAATTTGAAACTGGCAGAAGGTAATAAAATGCCTTTGGAAGTGGCGAAACCATCGTACAAACAGACTATAAAATGAGTGTGAGTGAATCGAGGCCTCAGAAAATGCTAGGGCGCCTCCCTGAAGTGATATGCAGTTCCCGGTGCTCTGGGGGAACTGTGAGAAGTGGGCTACCAGACCAGACATCACCAGAATCACAATTGTGATATTACATTACTTTTTATCACCTTTTTTAAATAACTACAGAGGGATCACCCTTATTGCCCATGTAGCTAAGATCTTTGAAAGAGTATTGGAAGGGAAACTGAGGAGGAAGCTAGAAGGAGAAATGGAAGAAGAACAGTATGGTTTTAGGAAAGACAGATGAACGTTTGACCAGATCTTTACATTAAGACATATGATGGAGAAAAGATAGGAGTTTGGTAAAGATATGGTGATGATATTTATTGATACTGCCTGCTGTCATTTCTTGATGGATGCAGTACTTTTGCATCCTTCTCTTGGCACAGGCCAGAGTAAAGTGTAGCTTCCACCGAAGTCCCAGTCAACATCCATGGCTGTGACAATATGGAAGTTGCTGGGGTATGGGTAGTGCTGAGTAATGGCATTCAGAGCACGACTAGTGCATCTGAGTGTTATGAAAGGTGCTGCTCATAGGGTCAGTCGTGCTGCAATAGTACTTTCTGACCCAGTGAGGAAAGCAATGGCAACTATCTCACTCCTCACCTTGCCTAGTACGCCTCATTTTGGTGCTGCCATTGGTTTTTGGGGTTTCCTTATAACTGCATAACCTTTGGTGGTGCTATTTGAGGATCCAACCAGCCTCTGGGCTGATGACCTAACAGACATTGAGAAAGCTTATGACAGTGTGCTCAGACAGTTAGTAAGGGGCACATTAAAGAAAAATCAAGTTAACAGAGTGGAAGTACAAATGATAACAGCTATGAACAAAAATTGTGTTCGTAGTGTGAAGACTAGTATAGGAAAAACAAAATGGTTTAAAGTTGAAACTGGTCTCCGACAGGGAAGTCTACTATCCCCCATACTATTTTTTTTTTGCTAGGGGCTTTACGTCGCGCCGACACAGATAGGTCTTATGGCGACGATGGGATAGGAAAGGTCTAGGAGTTGGAAGGAAGCGGCCGTGGCCTTAATTAAGGTACAGCCCCAGCATTTGCCTGGTGTGAAAATGGGAAACCACGGAAAACCATTTTCAGGGCTGCCGATAGTGGGATTCGAACCTACTATCTCCCGGATGCAAGCTCACAGCCGCGCGCCTCTACGCGCACGGCCAACTCGCCCGGTAATCCCCCATACTATTCATCATAGTCATGGTTGAAATTCATAAGAACATTAAACAGAGTGGGAAGACAGGCAACAAAAGCCATGTTGTTTGCAGATGATATAGTGATATGAAACGGAAGTGCAAAAACAAGTAGATGTATGGAATCAAGAGATAGAAAAATTTGGGAAGAAAGTAAGCACAGAGAAAAGTAAAACTCTCTCAAAATATAATGGTTAAATGGCCGCGTTGGTCTGATTAATAGCTCCGTGTGTTTTATGGAGAAGTTAGAGTAAGAGAAGTCTAAAAACGAATTAGAATCTGAAAAGAATGAAGTTCACAATTGACAATAGTATTACAAGGGTCTCAGTACTTACTCCCTCGTCCGTCTGACTACAGACGGCCGGTTGTCTGCTGGAAGCAACAAGCATATAAGCGGAGGCAAGAGGGAGGGGTTGAGGGGAAACTGAAAGGGGCTACGTGTATTTGTTGTGGTAATTTTAACAAAAATGCACTAATGATCTCCTCAAAAAGAAAATTGAGGGTTTCTGAAATTTCATTTAAGTTACCATTTGGATTACTTCTCTGAATCATGTTAATATAAATGTTCTCATAAATATTTAACGGAATACCTTTGCTGGCTATTTTGATAATGGACAAGTCTTGTTATATAGCTGAAAAATAATTATTAAAACAAGACATGTGGCTACTCGCAGCTGAGAATCTGTCATGTTTCCTTTTTGCATCAATACCGTATCTGCTCACTCATAACTTGCCACCGTGTACATCTCGCACCCAATTTTTAACATTTGAAATTTCAGGAAGAAGTCCTCACACGTAACTCGCATTGACTTCTGACGTTGTCATGAAGACATACGGTACATTCACGAAATAAAGTTTGGGTATTCCGTGGACATGCCTACATTAAATATCAGGACTGTACCAATTACGGTTACAATATCTCGTACGTGACAGTACAAGAAGAAGCTACATTTCTTTCTACCTGCAGAAGGGTTGAGGCTAGCTGTTGTAACAAAAATACCTAAATCGCAAACCCCCGCAACAAAGCTGCATTCCTAGCCAGTCAGTCACACTCAGCCATCCCTCTCACTCTTCCCCCTTTGTCAATATGTTTATCGCTACACGTCCGGCAGAGCTGATCACATGAAATGGGAGCGTTTCCCTGTCCAGGCAGTCAAGTGATCATGGTATTAGGTATTGTCCATCTGTTGTATTGTCGACAAGTACGGTTTCATTGTTGTTTCTCAGTTAAGTTTTCTTGTGTAGCTCGATCTTTAAGTGATGATGAAACATGGGAGTTATACGGGTGGGTTTAAACTCAAAGTGATAAAATATGCTGAAGAACATGGTAACAGAGCTGCCGGTCGAGAATTCAGTGTGACTGAGTTTAATGTTCGCTACTGGCGTAAACAGAAAGCTGCACTATACTGAGAGTCAACTTAAGACTTTAGCGGTCCCTTTGATGTTAGTCAGACTTCTGGTCGGTGAAAAGGCTTCCGCAGCGCCAAATAGTTCCCTAGGTTTGTTACTTGTTCCTGAAGTCAGGAGCTTCCTTCAGTTTGGTTAGATATTCTGGTGAACTGACTTGATGAATTAAAATTTTTGCCCTGTAGGGCCTATAAATATGGAAAATATATCACAGGTTGTATGTTATTCGGGTTCGTTACCAACTCTTATATTTCATACGTAGATGGCTGTGAATAGTTATTGTTCTCAGTGGTGTATGTAGCAAAATAATAATAATTTATATGATATTGATATTTATTGCACTGTGTACTTAGTAAGTTTGTTCGAGTTCATTCCACTGTTGATAAGTTCGCATAATAGGTGGGACGTTGAAGATGGATCCAAGAAAACTGTTGGCAATACTGGCTGCAACAGCGTGTTCACTGTTCAGTATTCATAATGGCTGCCAGCTGTGAGCAAGACGTGTGTGATGCTGTGACGCTTGAGTACCCTGTGAAATACTTTAAAGCTAACAAAAGTAGAGGAAAATAAAGTAAAAAATCTAAACCAAATTGTTTTAAACGTTTACAGTAGCCTACGAGATTAGAATCCACTGTGGACTGTGGAAGACGTGAAAAAGTCCGCACAGCTGATCGGCGTTTCTGTGTACAGTGTTTACGCCGCTCGCTTGGAATGGAAAATCCAAGTCTCCAGGGAAAGAAAGATGTGTCAGCTCAGCACTCGCCGTAAATAAAAGAGGAAGGGCCTTAACACGGTATGGGAATAGGATCTTTGGCGTATTCGATGATGATGATGATAATAATAATAATAATAATAATAATAATAATAATAATAATAATAATAATGTGTACTTTACTTTATATTCGCAACCGCACTCTACCTACAGAAATGTTGTCACGAGAGGATCATGAGTTCGTTTTTACCTTCCGAATGACGAGACTACAACATTCCTGGAAGCATTGTATTTTGCAATCCCACTCACCGGTGGGTTTTTCAGCTTTTTTAACTATGAGAAACTGCCACCGACAGTCGTTGCAAGAGAGCGGAATCGTATACGTATGTTGTAAGTCTCCATGTGCCTCACAAATCGCATTATGAAACAAAAATAATTCTTGCTTCTCTTGCCTCGGAATTCGTCAGTAATCTGTAGGTTTTATATGGTCAATGGAGGAATAAATAGGTATGGTACGTAATCAAAGTACACCTATGTGAAAGGCAGTTATTTCGTTTGATGCTTCACTATTTCAGAATGAAGTACTGTACTTGTCAGATGGACGCACGGCGTTAATGATAAGCTGGTTGTGGCGGAGATGGAGAACCGCGACGAGGCGGGAAGGGGGAACAGGGGACGTGCTCACATGCGGAAGGATACTTTTCCTAAGCTCTTAACTTGAATTTCAGTATAGAAACCACCAACCGAACACGTAAGGCATTCAGAGGGCAAGAGGGCGAAGAACTTCTAAGTTTCCTGAGACGAGTTACATCATTACGTTACAGAGTTGCGAAATGATGGCTTTAGTATCTCACATGAGATGTTACATTTCAATTCGCGTGAACTAGCTATTAAAGGAAGAATCAGCTTTTCGGATCTGAAAGGGAGCTGGGGTTGGATCTGTAGATTCATGACACAAAAGGGATTGTGTCTGGAAAGCCGAACACCTCTCTGTCAGAGAATGCCAAGCGATTTCAGGAACAAAATCCTAGATTTTCATCGCCATGTGATAGCAATGTGGAAGAAAAACAATTACCTCTTATCTTAAATTGGCAATGAAGATCAAACCCCGATAAACTTCAACAAGCCATACAACACCACCATAACAAGAAGGGAGAATCTAGCATGCTTGTACATACAACTGGGTGTGAAAAACAGTGTTGCACTTTCCTCCTAGCAATAACCGCAGACGGAAGAAAATTCCCACTGTAAATTATTTTCAAAAGAAAAACAGTGCCTAAAGCGAAGTTTCCCAATCATTCATGTACGGGTTCAAGAGAAAGGATGAATGGATACAGCTCTTGTCCAGGACTGGGTCAGTACAGTGTGGGGAGCACGGCCAGGGGTACTGCTTCGATGCAATGCTAGTGTGGGATAGTTTCCGCGGACACTTGGTGGAAGACTCGAGGAAACATCTTCAGGAAATGAAAACTTATCTCGTAATTCCTGATGGACTCACACATTGTCTACAGCCCTGAGATGTTTCTGTCAACAAGCCCTTCAACGACAACATATGCAAATTGTACGCCAAATGGATGGCTGATGCCAGCAGGCAAAATAAAGAGGCTGTCAGTTGAATTTGTGTGTGATTGGGTTATGCGGGCATGGGTTATGGTGTCGACAGAAGTTATTGTGAAGAGTTCCTTGAAGAATGGCATCGCAAATGCGTTGGACAGAAGTCAGGATGATGCAGTATGGGATGGTGACCAGAATGATGCATGCAAGAATAGATTGGAGATTGAAGGCAGTGACAACGAATAGGATAAATATGCCAGTTGTCTTGTTTCAATAGCCAAACGCAAATTTTACGTTTTTTTGAGAATACGATCTTTTTCACACAAATCCCTGCATATATCATGCAACGAAAATCTTCACACTTATTTTTGGTAAAAGAAAAAAGTGAAAGTTATAAGCAAGAAAATACAATATGCTCCTGGTGGCGGGGGGAAGAAAACTATGGCCTGTTTGACACATGTAACTTGCTAGGTGTTATGTACAATTCAACTTACAGATTCCGAAATTCATAAATTTTGACCTGTTATTAACGCTGTGACGATTGTAAAATACAGTAGTTTAAATGCTACATTCTGCTTCTTGAATAAATTCGTGACCAGATAAATATTTTCATTGTTGAAAGTGACAGTTACCATTTTTCTTTTTGGACTCCCTAATAGGGGTAGATGAAAGTTTGTTTTTGATTCTGGTGATAATTTTGTCAACAAAGACCTTTTAAAATCCATTCTCATACCTGCTAACTTTCCAAATGATCTATCAGTAAAATCCAATGCTCCAAAATGCTGTAAAAAACAACAAAATTAATGTATTTTCTCCACTTCAGATAACTATGAGTTCAGCAGCATTAATATAGAACACCAAAGAGATTACAAGGGACAAAATATTTAACCTCAGTTAAACTACCACAAATATCTTTAAAATGCATTAATGAAATCTACTTACACAATGCACACGACTAATTAAAACTTTGAAGTAAAGAGTATGCACACAAGTTATTTACATTAATTACACCATCACACGCACATCTTCATTCTGATTTAACAGCTAATTGTGGCTTGCTTTGCTTTCTTCAGAAAGTCAAGAGAATATGTGTTTGCATAAAATGCTTCAGAACTTCTGGTCTTTAAAATGGAAATGGCTTCCAGAGTTCCATTGGACATCAATGAACTGAACTGTGTTCTGTTCTTCTTAATCAGGCTAAAAATTAATTCACACTCTCCATTACTATGTGATATGATAACAACAGACAGCATGAATCTAGAGATCCTGTCATAATGTCCATCCGCTCCATTCAACAACTATGCCCATTTTGAATCATTTGTAGCTTAGTTACTTACAACACTAGATAAGTACTGTGTAGAGATGAGAAAAATGCATGAATGTGGAATGTGACCTGCAAGCACGAACTTCCTGTTCTGCCCAGGTAGATCGGCTCTTATCTGCTCGTATCTGCTACACGAAAACATTGACTCACACTTTGCAGTTTGCTGGATTACAACTGACAAGAGTGATGAGCTGCCAGTAGAAGATAATATAAAGTCGCCTGGATAGTAGCACAGTTGCTACGGTAACCGTTGCGTCACTGGCTCTGCTGGTGAAAACCCCTTCGCCCCATGCCTCACCGGGCATGTGCATTCTTCTGATCTCCCAACAGTAGTCTATCTGAACAGCCGCAAACAGGCTTTCGAGTTCATTCACAGCATCATCTCTTGTTTCATTTTCTCTTTTACACAAAATAACGGAAAACTTCTCTAAAGAGAAATTAACAGAAGAAAACTGTGCTTCTTCAATGGCATCAAGTTTAGCAACCTGTGCATGTTTTAGCACATCGATCTTGAAAGGGAACTTGTTAACCATGTAGTCACAGGCTGCACAGAAATAGTTTCTACCTGATGAGAAAAACAGAGATTTGTCTGCATCTTGTAGCGCCTTAACCAAGTTTGACGTTTGAATGCCAGTTACCAATTCATCATCATCATTCAGATTCTGAATTGTGATACTGGACGTCAGGCAATGCCGACCATTTAACTCCACTTGGCCTCACAAACTTGGTGAGCATCTGTTTCAATAGATTCATCATTAATTTAAAGAGTACATGGATATGTGGAGCACTCTGAAGGACTGTACTGATCTTATCAAATGATGAGGTAGTCACATGTAAAAAAAAAAAAGTACAAAATGCCTTGTTTTGGTCAGAGGAAACCAATATAAACAGCTTTTCTTCACAAGATGTAGTGGGATTCACGTTTCTGAAAACAGGTGAGTCACGTTTGGAAGAACATGCCATTCTGTTGGTAGATGTTTGTCATCAGATATACTGTGCCCTTTGGGAATAGTAAAAAAAAAGAAAAAAAAGGCAGAAATATTTGGAGCACCACCTCATCCTTAAAAAATGAAAGAAGTGGATCCCATTGATCTATTAATCTGTCTAAACACCTAGCTAGGAGCATTGTCAGAGAACAGAACGCCAGACAGATCTTCATAGGCACTTTATTTAATTTCAACTGCGACAATAGCAGCTTTCCTATGTTGCGCCCTGTCGAATCCCCTTCCAATGCTGATACCGATAAAACTACTTATAATACTTTCTCGAGCAGCATCATAAAAAATAACCACTAATGAATACAACTTGCAATCGGTATCATTGCTTCTGTCAACAAAAAAAATGGACTATTCTGTAAACAAGAAACAATGTCCTGTGTTGCAGTACACGCCATTTCGTTTAGCACACACGTTGCCTTTGTGCGACCACAACCACATATTTATTTTTTTATTTTTATTTTTTCCAAGTTGTTTTACGTCACACCGACACAGATAGGTTTTATGGCGACGATGGGATAGGAAAGGCCTAAGAGTGGGAAGGAAGCAGCCGTGGCCTTAATTAAGGTAAGCTCCATCATTTGCCTGGTGTGAAAATGGGAAACCACAGATAACCATCTTTAGGGCTGCCAACAGTGGGGTTCAAACCCACTATCTCCCGAATACTGGATACTGGCCGCACTCAAGCAACTGCAGCTATCAAGCTCGGTAACACATATTTTTGAGATTTCCGATGTAGGAAACAACTTGCTGAACAAAGCTCCTGCATGAAGAGCTGCACTCAATGGAATGTCGTGTTCCACTTTAAAAAAAGTTACACACAATGCCTTTATTACATCATAAACATTATCTCCATATTTGGCCAAAAAAAATTATTTTAAAATTTTTTTCCGTAGATTTCAAATTACCACTACACACTTTACGTAATTAGTCAGGTCGTTTTTGCCGTCGTGCGCTATGTTAATATCACAAGAGCACAAGGTACAAAAGGCAAATTTGTCACCTTTACTCGATTTCAGTACACATGGGAAACTCAAAGAATAGGTTTCCCTCAGCATCTGATGATAATGTTTTGTTTTTTTCCTTTGTAGATTTACTCATGATTACCAATAAAACAATGATCATAAGACAAAATAAACAACAAACACAATTCACGTTACTCCAGAACTACATAACCTTTGCAATATGCGGCAAACATGAAGCAAATTAAGCAATGAACATAATTCACATGTTTTTTGTAACTACAACATGACATATGCTTTGTAATTCATGGTGAAGAACAAAAGAACTATTTTTTATACACGACAGAAAAGGTTATTATCGAACGAATCAATCCAAAGAATAAGCGAACGTTTACCAAAGTGATATCCCGGTCAGAAGTTTAGGACCACGTAAAGAAATCACGAAATGTCGTCTAGAACCTAAAATTGTGCCACGAGATATCTGTAATTTTCTTTCTGAGCTCTCACATCTAATAGGATATATGTCGCCTGATTTCATTGAGTTATTAAAGTTAAAAATTAAATAACTGGAGGTTCAACCTCCAGTTATTTAATTTTTAACATCAATAATTTCAATACGGAACAATGAAATTTTTATCTTTAAATTCATTGAGTTAGTCGAAATAATGTGTAAGTTATGAATTTTAACTCATTGACGGTCACAACAAAAGATAAAAAATTTTGGTTATATAATGTACTGTACACTCTAATTGGTTGCAAGTATCACTGCCAAGATTTTTTTTGTAGACTTAGAGATAGGTGGGGGTCATTTTGGTATAAATATAAAACTTCCGAAAATATGCGGCATCTTTCTTTTGCGTGTTTTATTTTTCCGAACCAGGGCGAAAATGGTTGATTTTTCTTTGCCTTTGTCATGTATGGCCCAAGGTCTCAGGACGAGCCATCAGCATGAAACTTATCTGCCCTGATAGTTCCATTTGCGCTTTGTGGATGGCAACCAAGAACACATTTCTGATGACGATAGCTCACACTGAGACCTAGGACAAGAACAAGGAAAAACTGACCATTTTAGAGCTGATTTGAAACAAAAAATAAAAGCACAAGAGTCGGTGCCGCATTTTTTCGGAATTTTTCTATTGATACCAAAATGACCCCCAACTATTGCTAAATCTATAAAAGAATCTTGTTGGTGATACTTGAAGCCGATTAGAATATATAGTACATAATCGTAAAAATAATATAGTTCAACGGACAAACCATAAAAGCTGGCAGGTATGCATTCTTATTAGCCAAGTTGTAAATCACGCCCACCCCCCCCCTCTCTCTCTCTCTCTCTCTCTCTTTTTTCCACCAATAACATTATATGCTCTATGAACCAAACTAAAAAAGGTTGCCTTCTTCTGGGTTCTGGGATGAAGAGAGTCCTGTTTTATTGTATTGGCAGTTTGTGGAGGCTTTCTAAAAATGTTGTGAAAATGAGTTTATCGTTAACTCTGGTAATGGTTAAATCGAAAGAGTTCAAGGATTTATTAACTTCTGATTCCTGTGTGAATACAATAGACAGATCTATTTTATTCAACTGATCCAAAAGAGATTTTTTGATCAACTATTGCAAAGATGTCATCAACATAGCTGGCCCAGAAAAAAAATCCTTTAAAACTATTGAAAATTTTGTTATTTTCCAAGTGATGAATGTAAATTTCGACAAGTATTCCTTAGGCAGGAGCGCCCACTAGAAGACCTTGTTGATAAATTGAATTTTAAATGAAAAATAGTTTCCAGAGGATTAGGAATTCATCCGTTTCGTGTTTGCTCAGTTTACTGTTCCCATAAAGATTATCTTTAACAAGGTTAATGATTTATATGATAGGAATATTAGAATACATGAGGATATAAGATGCAAAAGCCGCCAAGTCCACATTGACAATTTTCAGAAATTGTGAAAAAACGTGCCTCAGCTTTACAATTTGTTCTTATTGTGTGTGTATTGGACAAGAGATATGTAAGGCGTTTGGTAATAATATGAGCAAAGAAAAATAAACATATACCTTTTATTTTAGCTGTAAATGTGGATTTTATTTTGGACTTGGAGGATTTTGGTTGGAACATGATGGTAATCATCAATTCAAAATTCATTCTTGTAGATGAATGAGACACTAAGTCTCTGCAATCAAGTATTTTGCGTTAACAATGAAATATTTCAATAATAAAAAGCTTTTCTTAAAGGTGTAAATTCAAGAATAATGTTTTAATTGAATGTTATGGTTCACCAAATTGATCTTGACAATCGGAAAACATTCACATTGTTTTAAACTCTCAGATCAGGTACACATTCACTCCCGTCCCCTTCACAGGCAGGCTCATCTTCCACTAATTCAGGTAGATTTTCATTGGAAGCATTGATGAGGTCCTTGTAGAATTTGAGGCTTTCCATTTCTTGTTATTCCATTGTATTGCTTTTTCAGTAGGATGTCTATGTCTAAGAGCTTTTTTTTTTCTTCACTTTGACACCATTTGGAGAATATTGTTTCCTAATTTCTTTCCCTTCTTGAGAATACTTTTAGGGATATATAGATAAGTGCAGTAATGTGCTTCAACCTGAACTGTAACTCCACTGCTTGTTTTTCTCAGTATTATTTTCTTGATCTGGCATGGAATTATTTTAACAGAACAATCCTCCATATTATTAATATATTTCTAGGTAATTTAAAAAAATGTATGTGATCTTGCGACCTGATAAAACTCTGTGAATTGAAGCCTATGAACTATGTCACCTGAGACAGAAGAGCAGTTCCATTGGCTGCTGTGGACTTGGCGGTTCTTGCTTGGCATGACCCGAAAGACTTGCCGGTTACTGCTTGAAACTGCAAATTTCTACATGCATTTATATAACATAAAATGGCAGGTTTCGCTTAGAGTAATAAAATATTAAAAAAAAGAATTCTCCATTACGCACATACTGGCGTAAACAGCTCCAAAATGTCAGAAATTGGACTAGGTGGATTTTGCATATTATGTCCTCAAATTTGTAACGTCAAAAGAGTGCAGACTAAGTGAGGTTGTAGTATGAGATTCGAAGAAGCTTGATGAAAGTCTATGGAGATTTTAATGGTATTTTTATTAGAAAAATGTGTTTTTTTAAACTCTGAATAAATTTAGACACTTTATAAGTAGAGCATTTGTGAAACTAACGATAGGTCGTACAGGAATACCATTTTAATGGATTTTGGGCAATGCTCTTGCTAATGGAACACTTGGACTCATGGTAATGATTTTTCAGATTTCTTGTTCACTAAGGATGTTGTTTAGAATTTGTTTTAAATTCCTTTGAATTTTATTAGTCGGATCTTGTTTGATCTTTTGGAATGTGATGTCTGGAAAAATTGTTCAGTTTCTTTTAAATCACTTTTGTGCATAATGACAGTAGTGTTCCCTTTATCGGCCTTTGTAATGATTAAGCTGTTATCTTTGATTTTATGTTGAGATTATTTAAACATTTTTTTTTTTTTAAAGGAATAAGAGGTGTTTTTGAATTTTGTATATTGATCAAATTGAATAATTTTTCTGGACAACAAATCTTGCTTCTCTGATGGTAATTTGGAAATTGCTTGCTTGACTTCTGCTATAGCAGTTATTGAGTTCATCAATTTACATGAACTGGCCCCTAAATTCCTCCCTTTTACCTCAGCTCGCACGCTTGCTTCTTCCAGCAGACAACCGGCTGTCTGTACTTCAACACAAGGCCGCACGCAGGTCGGCCGGGCCGGGTCAGGGAGAGACAGGCGAGGGAGTAAGTACCGAGGCTCTTGTAGTACTGTGAACTTCATGCTTTTCAGATTCTTTCTCATTCGTTTTTAGACTTCTCTTACTTTGTAACTTCTCCATATAACACATACATACATACATTACATACATTATCATTATAGACTGTTATGCGTTTCAGCGTTCAGTCTGCAAGTCTCTGTGAATTTACTCAATGTCGCCACAACCCTCAATTTGACTAGTGTTGTGGCCTCATTTAGTTCTATACCTCTTATCTTTAAATCGTTAGAAACCGAGTCTAATCATCGTCGTCTTGGTCTCCCTCTACTTCTCTTACCCTCCACAGCAGAATCCATTATTCTCCTAGGTATCCTATCCTCCTCCAATCGCCTCACATGACCCCACCACTGTTGCCGGTTTATGCGTACAGCTTCATCCATCAAGTTCATTCCCAAATTAGCCTTTATCTCCTAATTCTTAGTTCCCTCCTGCCATTGTTCCCACCTGTTTGTACCAGCAATCATTCTCGCTACTTTCATGTCTGTTACTTCTAACTTATGAATAACATAGCCTGAGTCCACCCAGCTTTCACTCCCGTAAAGCAAAATTGGTCTGAAAACAGACCGATGTAAAGATAGTTTCGTCTGGGAGCTGACTTCCTTCTTACAGAATACTGTTGATCACAACTGCGAGCTCACTGCATTAGCTTTATGACACCTTGATTCAATCTCACTTACTATATTACCATCCTGGGAGAACACACAACCTAAATACTTGAAATTATCGACCTGTTCTAGCTTTGTATCACCAATCTGACATTCAATTGTGTAGAATTTCTTACCTACTGACATCAATTTAGTCTTCGAGAGGCTAATTTTCATACCATACTCATTGCACCGATTTTCAAGTTCCAAGATATTAGACTGCAAGCTTTCGGCACAATCTGCCATCAAGAGCAAGTCGTCAGCATAGGCCAGACTGCTTACATTTCCACCTAACTGAATCCCTCCCTGCCATTTTATACCTTTCAGCAGATGATCCATGTAAACTACAAACAGCAAAGGTGAAAGATTACAGCCTTGTCTAACCCCTCTAAGTACCCTGAACCAAGAACTCATTCGGCCATCAATTCTCACTGAAGCCCAATTGTCAACATAAATGCCTTTGATTGATTTTAATAATCTACCTTTAATTCCATAGTCCCCCAGTATAGTGAACATCGTTTTCCTCGGTACCCTGTCATATGCTTTATCTACGAAACATAAACACAACTGCCTATTCCTCTCGTAGCATTTTTCAATTACCTGGCGCATACTGAAAATCTGATCCTGACAGCCTCTCTGTGGTCTGAAATCGCACTGGTTTTCATCCAACTTCCTCTCAACGACTGATTGCACCCTCCCTTCCAAGATGCCAGTGAATACTTTGCCTGGTATACTAATCAATGAGATACCTCGATAGTTGTTGCAATCCTTCCTGTTCCCTTACTTATAGATAGGTGCAATTACTGCTTTTGTCCAATCTGAACGTACCTTACCAACACTCCATGCTAATTTTACTACTCTATGAAGCCATTTCATCCCTGCCTTCCCACTATACTTCACCATTTCAGGTCTAATTTCATCTATTCCTGCTGCCTTATGACAATGGAGTTATTTACATAGCAGTCTTCTCTCCTGTACTTTCTTAGATACTTCTGTCACTTTAACTGTTCCTATAATTTTCTCATTTCTGATGTGCTCCATTCTAGTGACACCACTCATCCATCTTAGCAATCTTCACCTCTGCAACATTTAATTGATTACATTGTGCCTTTGTTGTTTCCCAAGTATCTGCAGCATACAACATGGCTGGCCTCCATGCTGTCTTGTAGGCTTTATCTTTAACCCTTATGCCAAGTCTTTTGTCACTCAGGATGCCAGACATTCTTTTCCAGTTCATCCAGGTAGATGCTGGTAATCTCTGTGTTTACGTTGCCATCCTTAGACATAAAAGATCCTAAATACCATCCACTCTCAATTCTTTCCCCTCACCTCCAAGGCACAGATATTAGGTTTTCTTTCTATTAATTTTTAGGCCATTGTCTTTCAAGGATTTTCTGAAGCTTTCCAGCCTCTCTACCAATTCTATCCTACTGGTGCTACACAAAACAATAGCATCAGTAAACATTATGCACCTAGAATCAATTTCCCCTTATCCAAAGCAGTCAGGCCGGGAGAAATGTGGTTTCTTCACTCCCCATCTTTCCCCATATTCCATTCCTTACTGTCTCAACCTGGTCAAACCATTATAATATTCATGATTTGCTCAGCCCTCCTTTCCTCTAATTTGTAACACTAGAGCTAGTTTTGACTTTCCTACTGCATTTCTTCAATGGGTCTAAACCATCTCAGCATTTTTCTCCATTTTAACCCAATGAGTGCTACGCCCATCTATAGGCAGTGCACGAGAATATTTTTTTTGAGTTTCCCAGTTCATTCTCAAGTAATAAAGATGTTGATTCCCGGAAGGAACATGAAATATTTGTTTCGAATGAGTAAATTTATAATACCAATATAGTTGGTCCGATATTGGTAGGGACCTGAAAAAAATCACATGTGTGATAAATGTGAATGTTTAAATCTTGTACTGAATCCAAGCCTACGGTAATTCTAATGTGGAATACAATCATTTTTACGCATAAATAGAAGTGCGACAAAATCCAAAATTAGTATGAATATGCAATGTTGGTGCGAATTCTGCAAAAATGTGCTTTTTTACTGACAAAAACAACATATTTCAGCAAAATCGTCAGAAATACTCAAAATATGATGCATAAATCTTTCGACCGTACCGATCGATGAAAAAAGTAGCCTATCGATTGCTGCTTGCTGACTTTAATTGATATTTACAATGGGAATAGCAAGGGGAATAAGATCTGTATTGATTATTATCGAAATGTAAATTGAGTGTCACAGAAATTACAAACCATTTATCTCGTAGGGTGTATTTGCATGTGATATTGTTATACATCCGGGTGTCTCCTGGGCAACGGACTAGGACTCTTCCTAGACGGCTGATTCTCTCACACCAGAAGCAGAACTAATCAATCTTAAAATGTATTTTAAGAAACGGCTCTTTTCAGAGCCATCCATGACAATAATATCCATAAATATTGAAGGCCTGTCAGCTGCCAAAGAGGAACTCTTGAAAAAACTATGCCAAGATCAGAAATGTGACGTCTTGTGCATTCAGGAAACGCATAGGGATGAACATCAGAAACGTTCAAAGATTTCAGGAATGATTTTAGTTGCAGAAAGGCCTCATGCGAAATACGGTAGTGCTGTATTTGTAAAGCCAGACATCCAGATCATCAGTACTCATCATACTGAAGATAACGACATCGAAATAATCACCGTGGAGCTAAGCAACATGACCATTACATCTGTGTACAAGCCTCCAAATGGAAAGTTCTCTTTCTCACCACCTGCAAATTTTGGTAATCAAACAAAGTCAATAGTAATCGGTGACTTTAACAGCCGTAGTCACGTCTGAGGATATGCTCAAGATGAGAATGGAGAGATCGTCATTGCATGGGCTGAAACTCAGGAGCTTTCCCTTATTCACGACAGTAAGCTTCCCTCCTCCTTCAACAGTGGAAGATGGTATCGAGGGTATAACCCAGATCTTCTCTTTGTGAGCAACTGCTTTGTGCAGCAATGTTCTAAAGAAATGGGTTCACCAATCCCAAGAACACAACACCGGCCACTAATATGCCACCTCTCTTCATCCATAAGACCACACGAAGTTCGGTTCAGGCGGAGATATAACTTTCGAAAGGCTGACTGGAAAAGGTTTTTCAGTATGTTGGATGAGAGGTTAAAAACTGTCTCTCCTATACCCCAAGATTATGACAAATTCATTGATATCGTGAAATTCTGTTCACGGGCATCAATTTCCAGAGGCTGCAGGACACGCTACCTTCAAGGTATAACTCGTGAAACAACTGCTCTGCTGCATGATTACTACAGGCTTCATGAAGAAGACCCATTTAGTGAGCAAACGATTCAAGCAGCACAAAGTGTTCTTTCCTCTATCTCCGAGGCAAAGAAGGAGACATGGATGAAGTTGATGTCTGAAGTCGATATGGGTAGGAGCAGTCAAGAAGCTTCGAGACTTTTAAAACGCTTGAGCAATGATCCTACACAAGGTAACACACATGCCAATGTGAGTGCAGATCAAATAGCACACCAACTTTTGCTTAATGGAAAACCAAAGCTTTCCATGAAAGGAGGGAAGAATCCTATAGTCAGACAACCAGACGAGAGCAATGAGTTATCTAAGCATTTCAGACTAACTGAACTGGAATTAGCTCTCAGTAAGTGTAAGATTGGGAAGTCAGCAGGACTCGATGACCTTCGAATGGAACAAATTAAGAACTTTGGTCCTACTGTGAAGTGCTGGTTGCTAGAACTCGTGAATAACTGCGTTCAGTCTTCCATGATACCTAAAATATGGAGGAAGGCTACGGTCATAGCCATTCTAAAACCAGGCAAAGATAAAAATGATCCTAGGAGCTACAGGCCAATCTCCTTATTATGCCATCTTTTTAAGATTCTGGAGAGACCAATCCTCAATAGGTTGACTGATAAAATCGAGCCACTTCTGATTCCACAGCAAGCTGGATTCAGGAGAGGGAAAAGCTGCACATCGCAGGTATTGAAATTAAGTCAACACATAGAAGATGGCTTTGAAAGCTGGAAAATCACAGGAGCTGCATTTATAGATCTCTCGGCAGCATATGATACTGTTAATCACCGAATTCTCCTTGGAAAGGTATACAACATGACAAAGGACTTCCATCTGACTTGTGCCATTAGAAACCTACTTCAAAATCGAAGTTTCTTCGTTGAGTTCCAGGGAAAAAGAAGCAGGTGGAGGATACAGAAGAACGGACTACCTCAGGGAAGCGTGTTGGCATCAATGCTTTTCAATATTTACACAAATGATCAGCCTCTTCCTGCTGGGACGAATAGTTTCATCTATGCTGATGATTGTGTCATCACATCTCAGGGGGACAACTTCGAGGCGATTGAACAAACATTGTCCACAGCTCTAGACACTCTTGCTGGCTATTACAAGAAGAATCAACTAACACCAAACCCAACTAAGACGCAAACCTGTGTTTTCCATCTAAACAACAGAGAAGCTTCCCGAACTCTGAAGGTCACTTGGCAAGGCATAGCATTACAACACAATCCTACCCCGAAGTACCTCGGAGTCACTCTGGATCGTGCCTTAACCTACAGAAAACATTGTTTGAACATCAAGCACAAAGTGGCTGCTAGAAACAATATTGTACAGAAGCTAACTGGAACATCTTGGGGAGCACAACCAGACACAGTGAGGACATCTGCCCTTTCGCTCTGCTATTCCGCAGCTGAATACGCATGTCCGGTGTGGTACAAATCTTGCCATACCAAAGCAGTTGATGTAGCACTCAACGAAACCTGCCGCATTGTTACTGGATGTTTGAGACCTACACCTTTGGAAAAAGTGTATTGCCTTGCAGGGATAGCACCTCCCGATATTCGCCGTGAAGTGGCAGCCAAGAAAGAAAAGAGAAAGGTGTTGACATCGGAAGCCCACCCTTTGTTTGGATATGAGCCACCACGCCAGCGGCTTAAGTCTAGGAAAAGCTTCTTGAGAGTAACCGAAACATTTGCAGGAACAGTGCAGCAAGCAAGAATTCAAGAATGGCACGTCAAATATATGAGGATCAGTCAATGGATGACTCCAAAAGAGGAACTCCCTCCTGGCCATGTCACAGATTGGGTGAATTGGAGAGCACTGAACAGACTGCGCTCTGGTGTTACGCAGTGCAGGGTAAACCAGAAGAAATGGTGTTTCAAAGTGGACAGTACCTTGTGTGTATGTGGAGAAGAGCAGACCACAGCCCATTTGCTGCAATGCAGTTCATGCCCATTCAGCTGCACAACAGAAGACCTGGTTAAAGCAAAGCCAAATGCACTTGATGCTGCAAGGTTTTGGGCTCACATAGTTTAATGTGGCTCTTCGCCATTGGAGTATTTATATTATGTTTTATGTTTTTCCTTATCTTTAATTTTAAACTTATGTATGCTTCTGACACGATATAAAATAAATAAATAAATAAATAAATAAATAAATAAATAAATAAATAAATCACAAAGTTTACACAAGGAGTAATTTTAATACCACCTATTCAATACAATTTATTCCACTATTGTGTGGTCAAATACACACAGAAATCACCAGAATTTTAAAGGTACAGTACATATTTCGCCCACTATTTATTGGGCATCATCAGCTTTGTTCAATCTTAAAACACACACTGGTCTGAGGAATCTTAAATTACAAAAAAACATATTGATGAACAGTTACAGGTGTTGATACTGTGGTTGCATAATGATTACAGCACAAAATATATTGAATAAAATAGATACATATACTAAAATCACTTTGAAAAGTTAAAATGTTCGTTTGAGAGTAAGTAATTGAGTCACATTGTATATTAAAAATGATCCATGTCTGACACTGAAATGGATCTTTTTGACACAAAGTTTGAACAATATATATCACGGCTGGGGAACAGACAATCTCAAATAGTCAAACGAATAGCAAAAATTGAGAACATATTTGAGAGGAAAACAAAAGCCAGGTAAAATATGTGTGTGGAAACAGTCAATGAAGTTCAAATCTTTAATGGAAAAAATTAGTACGTGTGAGAAGCTTTGGGCTAATAAGTAAAAAATAGGCGTGAAGAAAACTTATAAACTTATTAAATAGTTGCCGTCGCGAACGGCCTGAAATTCTCAATTTAGCGGTCCCGCTTTCACCGATCGTGTCTGTAGCTGACTCAGCTGCGTTTGTGAGGATAGAAGGAGTGAAGCGAGTAGGGAAAGGATGTGCTGAGCTGGTGGGGAGAGGGGGAGGGAGGAGTGGTGTTGAGTTGGAGAAATGGAGGTGGGGTTTGTTTATATTATAGAATTTCTGACAAATGTATGGAATGAACGTTTCAAGTAGAATGTACTTTTTTTCTGATTGATTTCATTTAAAGAGAGGTCTAAACTGATCTATATCGATGTTGATGCTCTTGAGAATATTGAGCAAGGTGCCTTTTTGCTCATAATGCAAGATCGTAAGATCTTTTTCTATTGCTGTATATTCGTGACTAACTAGATTCTTCATGGTGCTCACTCACAGCCGAAAAACTATTATATTTGAGAGCACTGCAATGTTCAGCGTATCTTATTACAAAATTGCTGCCTGTTTGACCGACATGAATTACAGGATTGGCATTCTAATTTTTAAACTCTGGAGTTCAAGTATCTATTATTAATATTTTTGTCATTGCTGACAATGTGCAGACTGAAAGTAAGTCTGGAGGTGATGTGGGAGGTTCTGAACGCTATTTTGATGTTATGGTTTTTAAAGACATTAGAAATTTGGTAAATGCTACGACTACTGAATGTGAAAGTAGAAAACTTCTGTTTAGGAGTGGAATCTTTTGCTAGGGTAGTCTTAGGTCTGCTCTTATATCTATCGATGATTCTGTTGACGAAGGTCCTACTGAAGCCGCTGTATTCTGCAATGTTGTAAATAGTGTTTATTTCTATTTGTAACTTTTGCAAGTTAAAGGAATAGTCAATGCTCTGAGTACCATACTATTATAAGCTGCTTTCTTATTATGTCTGGGTGCAGAGAAGTTTGTTGGATGGTGTTGATGGTGAGGGTGGGTTTTCTATATACAGTAGAAGTCTGCTATAGCGAGTACGGCATATAACGAGAACCCCGTTATAACGAAAATTTTTGTCCGCCCCTTCAAAATTCCTATATTAAACTGTGTATTATCCTTCGGTTACAGAAAGAGCCCTATCACTGACGCATCCGTTATTACGAGCGATTATGCGTGCACGATTTTTTTCCATTACCGATATTTATGCACCCGGTCATTATACTGCTTGCGGTCGATCATTTTCGGTACTATTTTCTCGCTATATCCACTAGCAAGCTCTCTTGTCGACATTCGAAGGCAATGTCAAAGTCGATTAGTAATACCCGTCGAATGCTGTTCCACAAAGAAAATTTGAAATGAAAGAGGAGAACATGTTTTTGTAATAAATGCATAAATGTGTCCGATAACAGTTGTTATCTCGTTAAAGATAAAGGCTAAATAAATGATCGTTTAATTTTAATTATGCATTGTCGCAATGAAGAGTTCTTTATTGAGCTAGTATTATCGCAGTCAAAATTTGTCGTTCCTCGTGGTATGACTGAATCTGACGCTTTAATTTATTGCTGTCATATGCAGAGTAAAGCCACTTCTTGTATTGCTTAAGTCGTGATTTCTTTAGTCTGCGTGCCTAAAATTATTATCTGTGTGAGATATGAACAAACTGTGCTACTGTTTGTTTAAAATTGAGTTTCTTTCCGTAACGTGCTAAGAAGTCGTGTAGGCTCTATTACTGATATTAAAAGCGAACAGACTGTAATGTGTAGTGTTAATTTACATTTCTGTTTGTATTCGGTGCTGTGAACAGATAGTTCGAACTGTTGGCTGTTTCTAAGTTGTGTTGGGAGTCTTCGTTCTTTTTGAAAACAGTATCGGTATTTTTTAAAATACAGTTCGTTCTGTTGTAACTTAACACATTACAATGTCGAGTGGGAAACGAAAATCGTTAGATTTGGCTACAAAATATGAAATTGTGCAGACTTGTGAAAAAAGCAGTGTGAGCAAAAGTGAAGTAGGCAGGCGGTATAATTTGACATCTTCGACTCTATTTACTATCCTTAAAAATAAGGAAAAAATCAAAGACGCTGTTTTAAAAGGTAGTATTCCAAGCGGGAGTAAGAAACTGCGTGGTGTGGACCATGCTGAACTTGAAGATGCCCTTTTTGAATGGTTTACCCAGAAGCGAGCTACCGGAGTTCATATTTCAGGGCCTATGTTAAAATCTAAGGCGCAAGACTTGGCTCTTAGACTATTTCATACTTCCAGTGCAGTGATGGGTGGTTAAACCAAAGCCAGACGTGGAATTCTTAGACTATTTCATACTTCCAGTGCAGTGATGGGCGGTTAAACCAAAGCCAGACGTGGAATTTCGCTTCACACAATAAAAGGCGAATCGGGAAGTGTAGACGAAAAAGCCATCAGTGACTGGCTTCCAATTCTCCGTGAAATTCTTAACAGGCACGAGCCCAAAGATGTCTACAACGCTGATGAATCTGCACTTTTCTATAATTTATTGCCCCAAAGGACTCTTGCGGATAAGGGTGACCAATGCAAAGGTGGAAAACGTACCAAAGAACGATTAACCATTTTTTTGTGCTGCAACATGGACGGTAGTGATAAACTGAAACAGTTTATTATTGGGAAGTCAACCAAACCGCGAGCATTTAAAGGCGTGCGTAACATTCCGTGCATGTATGAGGCGAACACAAAAGCATGGAAGACATCCGTGCTTTTTAAGCAGTGGCTTCAAGCATTTGATTCGAGAATGGGATCGAAGAACAGAAAAGTTGTTCTTTTTATAGACCATTGCCCCCCCGCCCATCCAAATGTTGAGCTACGGAATATTGAATTGGTATTCCTACCACCAAATTGTACCAGTGTGCTACAACCACTTGATCAGGGCATATTTAAACTCCTTAAACACCGCTTTCGTAGCATACTGGTCAATTCATTGATGCGTAGGCTTGAGGTAAAATGAGTACTGAAATGGAATGTACTGGAAGCTATCCAGGGTATCGCAGTGTCATGGGAAACCATATCTCCCGCTGCAATTTCTGCATGTTTCAGACACGCTGGCTTCCGACGAAGTGAAACAGAAGGCAAAATTATTCAGGAGGAACTTCCTCATCTCGAAGTGCCAGATAGCTGGAATCGTGTCTCCTCTCAGCTGGAAGTCACCTGTCAATTTGACGATTACGTAAAAGCTGATGAAGGTGTGCCTGTATGCGGGGATCTGAATGAGAGTGAAATTCTTGAACTCGTTAAGCCTACTAACTCACGTGATGAATCCGACAAGAGTGAGGAGGACGGGGACATCACAGACGTACCAACACAGTATGCAGTCATGTGCTTTAGATGTTTTAAAAACATTTTATGCAGTCCAATGATACATCACTAGACGATTTAGTGGCTATCCAGCAAGTGGAGAATTTTGTGATAAGGAACACCATTGCCGGCACAAGACTGAAACAAGCGACTTTGGACTCCTTCCTAAAGCCTCTGTAAGGTATTAAAAAAAACTACTGTATTCAAATTTAGTGCTGTGAAAGGAAACTTTAAATGCAAATGTAATATAGCATAGAATAGTTTTAACTTGCATTCTGCTCAGTGAAACATTTTTAATCGCTGCACTTTTCGCCAGTTTTGGTAACTGGTATCTTGTCTGAATTATGCTGGTGTGTTTTATTTTGTATTGTAAAAAGTTGTGTGTTCAAACTCAATTCACGTCCTGTCGATCAAAGACTTTGACAGAATTGCAATTCAAGTATTGATGGTGCACGCTAAGTCGCCAGGAATGCTGGGATATGTAGGAATGTAAACAACAAAAATGGCTTCATGACCGGGGATGTTGCGTGTGTAAAGTATGAAGCACATCTCTGCCTTTATTCAGGAAGCTCTGTAGAGTACCACAATAAAATGAATAAAGCGGAAGCGTACGAGAAGACAGGAGAGAAATTTCTAAAGGATATTGACAGTTTTTATATTTATTACCGTATGATAACCTGTAAGTAAACACCATCCGCAATGTTTGATTTATGACGATCTTCACATATTATTATTATTATTAGTAGTAGTAATGAATTCTCCCAATATTGGAAGCAAGTAACACGATCAATATTATTATGGAATTCCTAATATGTTTTCGTGCAATAAGATACGAATTTCCATTGCATTGCTATCATTTGAATTCCAATCGTGCGCATAAATGCAATATAACATAACCTCTGCAAACTGATGTTAAGGCAGTAAACATATCACAAAAATTATGTAGAAGAATATCGAAATAATTTTTCCATGTAAATTATGCCTTACTGCACGTTTCTCTTCCTTTTAAGAATATATCAGACTGCTAATCCAAGAACCACAACTGCTGGCTGACCTTCCTCCGCATTAAAACAAAATTCTATCAAACCTTGCAAAATCTTGTCAAACCTTCAGCAATACTGAACAGTCTTTGACAAGATTTGAAATTTTTCTTGTGAACTATTGAATCGGAAGAAAATGTGATGGTGTGCAACAGGCATTTTTAGTCGTGTGTTTCTGAAGGCTAGATTTAAATCGAACAAGATTGATCATCCATATCGATTTCTCACTACGTCCACTACCCACACTAACGAGCTAGTTCAGTGCCTCTCTAGGAGGCGCTGGCTAGTTGCGCTGCCGATTATTAATCCCAGTTGACTGGTGAAAAGAAATATTCAAGTTCGAAACGGGAGAGAACATGCCTTCATAATTCTTCTTCTTTATAACCGCGTAAATAACGCGACAGATAGTTTTCGTTAGCACGGCCAAAATAAAGGCTGAAATAAACAACATTTCAGTAATAACTACATAATTGGCCTTACGTACCTCTAACTACTTTTACTGGATTTCGGAGACGCTGAAGTGTCAAAATTTAGTCCCGCAGGAGTTCTTTTACGTACCAGTAAATCTATAGACACGAGGCTGACGTATTTCAGAACCTTCAAATACCACCGGACTGAGCCAGAATCAATCCTAACCTACCAAGTTGGGGTCAGAAGGCCAGTGCCTCAACCATCTGAGCCACTCAGTCCGGCAGTTTGGATACAGTAAATAAATAAAAATGTGATATATCTCAATGTACGACAGTATGCATCACTGATTTCAGAGGTTAGTTTATTACCAATCGGATTAAATTTCAGAAAGGCTGTTCCCTCATGAATTTTCATCGAAATTATTATTATTATTATTATTATTATTATTATTATTATTATTATGCCGGGACGTATAATATGTTTCCATGACATCTGCATGGTGAAGTATTTGGTTTCTTTGCGTATATGTTCTGAAATTTAGGGAAAATCGGGTATAACGACAATCCGCTATAGCAAGTAAATTTTTCGCCATTGTAAATTCTCGCTATAACGGACTTCTACTGTATTTTAACATGTCCATTAAATTACGGAAAGGCTATTACCATGTAAATTTATATCGAGAAGGTTATACTGGTGCTTGAAATATGTTTTCATCATACATATAGTACAGTAAAGTTAGGATAGGTGACACTATTTGAATAAGAAAACTGAAATGTTTGCCACAAAATGCGATCGATCATCTTCATTATGGTATAGTTTTCGTGGTACGTGCATTCGTGAGCTCTCTCGTCAACATTCGAAGGCGATGTTGGAGTCGATTAGTAATATCCGTCGACTGCTGTTCTATCTAAAGAAAATTCGAAATGAAAGAGGATAACACGTTCTCGTAATAAATGCGTAAATAACGTGGCCAATAACTGTTAACTCGTTAAAAATAAATTATAAAAAAATGAAATAAAATAATAATTTTAATGTTATAACGTATACTGAAATTAAGTAAGAATGTGATACACCTCAAGATATGGCAGGGTACATCACAGATTTCAGAGGATAGGTTATAATTTACCGGGCGAGTTAGTCGTGCGGTTAGGAGTGCGCAGCTGTGAGCTCGCATCTGGGAGATAGTGGGTTCGAACCCCACTGTTGGCAGCCCTGAAGATGGTTTTCCGTGGTTTCCCACTTTCACACCAGGCAAATGCTGGGGCTGTACCTTAATTAAGGCCATGGCCGCTTCCTTCCCATTCCTAGGCCTTTCCTGTCCCATCGTCGCCATAAGACCTATCTGTGTCGGTGCGACGTAAAGCAGCTAGCAAAAAAACTTTACATTATCTCGCGTCAAGTTAAATTTCGGAGAGACTATTCCCGTGTCAATTTTTAGCGAGGAGGTTATCATTTCTGTACATGCATTTCAAATATGTTTTCATGATACATATACGGTTAGGTTAGGAGATGCCGTTTGAAGAAGAAAATGGAAATGTTTGCCACAGAAGCCTCTGGAGTGATACAGTATTTCTACAAATCCAAAATGACTTTTTTTCTCAGAATATGCTGTGAAAAATCAAGGGTCGTGTTGCATTCGCGGCCTGACGGTAATGAACACCACTGGCACCTACCGCAGTAACCATGCTGTTTCTTTTCACACACACACCCGCGCACGCCCACACGCACACACACAAAACTCATTAACAATACTGACCGCCTCTACCATGCATCACTTGCCGCAGCAACCGGTTGTACAGTGCCTATGTGTAACGTCACTGGATCTTGGAAAATAGTGAAGAGAGAATGACATTCTATTATACTCTACAAAAACGTTTCTCAAATCTGCAGAATGGAATCAAAACATGCGAGTCTTCGAATTCTTAGAATGGCCACGACTACTCAGTAGCAGAGTTATAACGCGTCTTTTACTGTACCTGATGCTTAGTAAAATTAAGTTTTATAGACAGCAGGAATATGTTTGTGATGGATCGCTGTATTCTAAAGATACGTGGAACAGGTATCGACGGCAAATTTTCAACGGGTTCTCGTTGATATTATGATGCCAATTTTAAGTTAATGGCTATTAAACATTTGGAAATGTATAATAATTGTGCAGCCGCAAGAAAATACGGCGTAGGCCTAACTAATGCCAATGTTCTGCGTCACAGTGAAGAAAAAAGATAGCTTAAAAATGCGCACTACACAAAAATGTATTCAGTAGCCCGCAACAAGGACGCTCTGAAGAAGTCGAAGATGAAATTCTGAGGTATCTGCACAAAAATGCAAGGGCGAAAATACCATACCGTGGCACAATAAAATCGTTTGCTGACTTTCAAAGTCTGCGATTAGGCCTATACATCCCTAGCTGCTGAAGTTGGCCGAATCCGGCAAGAGACACGTGCATGTAGCGGCAGCCAGTATATCTGACGCTGAGTGAAAGTAACAGTTTTTTAGCAAGCAAGAATATTTTCCTGATGGATCGTCGTATTGTAGAGACACATGGAATATGTATTACCGGGAAATTTTCAACGAGTTCTCTTCGATATTATGATGCCAATTTTAAGTTAATGGATATTAAACCAAACCAAACCCCATGGCACTACAGCACTTGAAGGGCCTTGGCCTACTAAGCGACCGCTGCTCAGCCTGAAGGCCTGCAGTTTACGAGGTGTCGTGTGGTCAGCACGAAACCTCTCGGCCATTATTCTTGGCTTTTTAGACCAGGGCCGCTATCTCACCGTCAGATAGCTCCTCAATTCTAATCACATAGGCTGAGTGAACCTCGAACCAGCCCTCAGGTCCAGGTAAAAATCCCTGACCTGGCCGGGATTCGAATCCAGGGCCATCGGGTAAGTGGCAGGCACGCTACCCCTACACCAAGGGGCCGGCTAATTGATATTAAACCTACTGAAATAAAGCATAATTGTACAGCCGCAAAAAAAAAAAAAAAAACTAAAGCCAATGTTCGGCGTCTACAAACAGTCTAAAAATGCGTAATGTATAAGAAAGACATTCATATGATGTTACAAAGCACTTTCTAAACCTGATTAAATTGTTTTGAAGGAAAAAGTGGACTTGGATTCGGAGAAATATGATAACATATATTTTTCAGAATGAAATTAGACATACACACTTTCACGTAGTATCGGATTTCGAAAAATAACAAACAAGTAAGCCGTAGTGTGGATATTATCCATGAAAACGCAACTTTTGAACAAACTGATTGGCGTTTCATACCGATTTTAATGTGTATGGGGGTTATCCCGACTTTTAAAAAAAATCAGATATAAGACAATCCGCTATAGCGAGTAAATTTTTCGCTGTTATAAATTCTCGCTATAACGCAATTCTACTGTATATTAAAAGGATAAAGTGGTGTTGTAGTTGAGCATAATGGTTAAATCCAGGTAATTAAGGGCATTTTTGTTCTCTGACTCTATGGTGAATTTTATATGTGGATCAATGGAGTTGAGAAGTTCAGGTACTGTTGCTGCTGTTAGTAATATGAGAGTCTAAAATAGCAAATGTGTCATCCACATAGCGTGCCCAATGTTGAATTACGTTAATCTTACAAATGATGTGAGAATGTTCTAAATGATCGATGTAAATATCGGCAAGGATCCCTGAAGCCGGTGACCCCATGGGAAGACCCATCTGTTATTAAATGACATTGAACGTGAAGAAACTTTTATTCAATGTGATTTTCAGAATCTGAATAAATTCTTCTATTTCACCTATGCTTAATTTGCTGTACTTGGAAAGATTGCCCTAATTGTACGATGTTGTTAACGGGGAAATTAGCATACATGTCAATAATATCGAATGAAGTGTGTGGTGTTTGGATAAATTAAAGTACTTAATTTTATTCCAAAATTCTATGGAATTTTTCACTCACGTATTGGCTTGAAAATTATAGTGTGATTTAAGGAATTTGTGAATGAACTGAGGTACTTTATAGGTCGGACGTTTTCTAAAATTGATAACGTGACTTATGGGGACATCGATTTTATGGATCTTGGGTAGCGCTTTCGCTGTGGGAAGCTTTAGATTCATGACAATCATTTTGGATTTTTCAAAATCATTAAGCAGAAATGAAACGTTCTTAATAATGGTTTTCAGGTCTCTTTGTATTTTATTTGTTGGATCTTTCTTAGGTATTATGAAGCTGTTTTCTGTACAAAAACATTTGTGCTTTGTTAATGTCACTTTTATCCATGATTGCGGTAGCGTTCCCTTTCACGGCGTTTGTTATTATATTCTTTTCGACTTTATTCTTTAGTTTATGGACGTTAGCTATGTGTTCAGTGCTGGGTTTAATGGTTTGTTGTTGATTAAAGGATAAAAGATAGTTAACATTTGACTTCATATCTTGTATGTTTATGGGTAACGTAACCCGTTTGGTGGGCAATGCAGCGAGATCCGCGGCTGCAAGTCGCTTGATCGGCGGGGAAGGCGGATATATCCGCCGATTCAAATTACATTTTTGTTCTCAGTTGCCTGCCTGCAGACGTTTATTTCCTTTTCAGCAGTGTATTCTGGATGAGTCTGCCCTCTGATGTGAATTTTTTCAACATTGTTCTCCCAATACCAATGTGTCATCCACGAGTTGCAACATAAAGAACGCAGTTGACGCCCGGGCAAGAACGACCCAAGGCCTAATAGCTTCACACTGAAGCTTTAGCTCATCACCTAATCGTCCCTTGGATGTAATTATATTGCAGTAGAAGGGATTTCTTGAGATTATGATACTGAACAGACCTCTCTAATGACATTTCGGAACTGATTTATTATCCCGAGTCTTGAGTTCTTCCTTCAAGACTGGAGTGTGTGTTTACCGCGAGTTACACAACATTTATTATCGTACGCATCTCTAATACAGGCTCATTTCATGATTTCCATCCAAACTGCAGAGACCATGGTTCTATTCAATCCTTTTTCTTACATGTTTTCCGCTAAAATGTCTAAGAAGGAATTACCGGCCCCCACCATTAGAAGAAGACAATTTATGGGTCATTGATAAATGAAATGTTGGAATTTAGTGGGGAGAATACTGATATTTGTGTGAAGTAAGTTCTGCCGAAGGGGAATTCGTGACAGGAACATACCTGGAATAAGTACTGCAGGCTCGAATTTACAGGGTTCAGGCCCAGCTGATGTGAATGTTCAGCAGTCGCAAAAGAGACAGTACGTGTTAGATTCCAGTTCAAGTAGCGATTATGACAGTGACAGTGGTAACGATAATACTGATTACAATTCAACTAGTGCACGTTCTTCGTCAACTTATACTTAAAATGTACAAAGAATGTCCCGCTTTGATCCAAAATTCCATCGTGATGTAAAGTGAGAGTTTTTATGGAGAACCAAACTGAGCAAAATATTTTAATTACTTTTTTATGATGATAAATGCCAGAACATAGCTGAACAGACAAAAGAGATGCCCAGCAGAAGATCACACATAAAACCCAGTTTAGTAAGATGAAACGAAGGAGTCGAGATCAAGACCAGGTCCGAAAAAATAAGGATGAAATAAAACTTCTTATCGCCGTACTGTTGCCACAGGAGATTGTACAGAAGCCTAAATTAGGACACTATTTCTCGCATTCGCTTGTTCACTGCACCTATTTTCTATGAGCTGATGACACAGAAGAGATTTTTTTCTCGCCGGACTGAGTGTCTCAGACAGTTGAGGCGCTGGCCAGCCTTCTGACCCCAACTTGACAGGTTAGATTCTGACTCAGACCGGTGGTATCTGAAGTTGCTCAAATACATTGGCCTCTTGTCAGTAGATTTACTGGCATGCAAAAGAACTCCTGCAGGACTAAATTCCGGCACCTCAGCGTATTCGAAATAGTGTTGGCTACTGAATGCATGATTCGAAGCAGTGTATCGATTCATTCAAGTGTCCGAGTGAATCAATTCAAAGGAACGGCGAGCTCATGGCACACGATTCAGCTTACTCCCAGCGGACAGTGCTGAGTGGCGCACTCACTGCACTTCGACGGGGAGCCGAGCTTCCGCTACAGCAAGACGGTGAATCATGGCACACCGAAAGAATCGTGAACGAGTGCGGCTGAGTGAGACACATGATACACACGGCTCCTTATCGGCTCACTGGACACGCGGAGAGCCGAGCTTCCGCTGCAGCGAGACAGTGACCCATGGCACACCGAAAGAATCGTGAACGAGCCGGCTCAGTGAGACACAAGATACACACGGCTCCTTATCAGCTCACTGCAGCGAGACATACAGTGAGCCATGCTACACTGAAAGAATCGTATGCTATAATGGACTCTCGAGCTCAGCTCATTTGAAAATAATACCCATTTGCATACACTGTCCTCTTCTTACAGGGAGGTTTAAATAATAGATGGATTTATTTGCAGTGTTAAAAGGGTAGTCACAACATAATTCTGAAGTAGCTAGTAAGTAGGTAGGCTATTAGGTTATACTATTTATTAGTTTAATGAATCTTAGTATTATAACTTAGTTGACTTTTGACAAACTCGACTCTAGTCTGCCCTATGACTATGACTCATGCTCATGACAACTCAAAAGTACCTGTTTTATATTGGGAAGAACGGCTCAGTATTTACTCAGTTCATATGTCACATCGTTGCACAGGACTTCAATAACAGTATGTTGAATCAGAAAATCAGCGGGCTACTGTACATCTCGGGTAGCCTATACAAAACATGACGATTTAAAAAAATCCTCAGCTGATAGAAATATACATATTTTCAAAAATCAATGAGCGAGTTGTCGTGCGGTTAATATCGCGTGGCTATGCGCTTGCATTCGGGGGATGGTGGGTTCGAATCCCACCGTCGGCAGCCGTTAAGATGGTTTTCACACCAGGAAATGCTGGGACTGTACCTTAATTCAGGCCATGGCTGCTACCTTCCTAATCCTAACCTTTCCCACCCTGCGTCGCCGGAAACCTTCGATGTATTAGAGTAACTAGCATTTTTTCTAAGAAAGGAGTTCATAGTATGAAGACCAGATGGCAGCTACGAGCACTGAATGCTGTTGCTGCTGTCTTACCAGAACATACTACACAGATGCAGTAGGAGCGGTGACCAATGAGCCGTGAATCGGATCACTGTATCGATTCAGTAACGTGAACGGAATCAAATGAATCGATTCAGTACAATGAATCAAATGTCCCATCACTAATTCGAAAACCCTAAAAGTAGTTATTGGGATGTAAAGCCAATATTATTATTATTATTATTATTATTATTATTATTATTATTATTAGATTTTCCTCCACAGCTTTTTACATATCTCTGATAATGAGGTGAATAATGGACAAATTTCTCCCAAAATATACAAGATAAATCCAGTATTTGACGACCTGTTAGCAAAATTTTCGGAAGCTTATGCACCTGATAGCAAAGTGTTAATTGATGAGAACCTGTTGCTATGGAAAGGGTGGCTAGGGTGGAAGTTTACATACCAAGAAAACGATTGCGTTTCGGAATGGAATCGTATAAATTATGTGACACCAAGACAGGTTGTATAACATGATCTGCTTCTATGTGTATCATAATGAACAGCTGTAAAAGACATAACACTGTGAAGACTGTAAATACTGTAAATATTACCTGCATTATAGTGTAATATAATCCGTGTGTGTCACTTATGAATTGTAAGTAGGCTATATAAACTTGATCCCTCGAAAGAACTACCCAACATTAGCACTTTGTACATTCTTGCACAAAGTATTGAAAAATTAAAACAGAATTTTCCAACAATTAAATACATTATATTCAAGTAAACATTTCATTTAGGGCCCTTCCATTGACGTCCGAAACGGGGGAGGAGCTTACCGTCACCTGTTTCCAATATGGCGGCGAGATAGTGACGGGATGTAAACACGACAGTGATCGGGTGTGCGTCTGTAGGATTTATTAAGTGTTCAAAATGTCTTTGGTGTCGTATGCGCAACTGTTGAGAGTTGTCGGAGATTTCATGCGTCCATTAGTGGAAGGGGAAGAAATATTCAAGCGTAATTACTTGATATGTGTAGGTAAAAAGTTTGAAACAGAAGATGAAACTGGTTGTGTTTACAATCATCCCACATCGATTCAAAACCGCACAAAGTTAATGTTGTCTTGAACAAGGGGGTGAAAATGTGAAGTGCAACTGTATATGTAAAGCGGGTTTGTCAGAGAAATGTTACCGCTGACACGCTAATTCACCTTAACAGTTAAGCTACTGTAATTTTCCACTATTAGAGGTTATGGAGTAATTTCTTAGCCAGGTGACGGGGGAGTTACCTGTTTTGTAAACTGTAATCTTGGGGAAGAAAGAAAATAATAATTCTACTAAGTAAATGTTGTAAAGCAAATAAATCCTAGTCTTTATACAGGCTTGTGTTGGAACAGCCCACATAAACTTAAATGTTCTTCCATTTTTACCATCAGCACAAAAGTTAGAACTTAGAACCGACAATAATAAGTACAAAAAATTATAACTACCTACAGAATATGCAGAGCAAAGTTGGAAAATTATAATTTAAGATTACTATAACCTCTACAGTCACAGCTGTTTGGGGTTGAAGAATACTTGGTTTGTCCAATTCTACCAAATAATTAGGTTATGGCTTCTAATTTATGATGACAGGGCGAGTTGGCCGTGCGGTTAGGAGCATGCAGCTGTGAGCTCGCATCCGGGAGATAGTGGGTTCGAACCCCACTGTCGGCAGCCCTGAAGATGGTTTTCCGTGGTATCCCATTTTCTCACCAGGCAAATGCTGGGGCTGTACCTTAATTAAGGCCACGGCCGCTTCCTTCCCATTCCTAGACCTTTCCCGTCACATCGTCGCCATAACACCTCTCTGTGTTGGTGTAACGTAAAACAAATAGCAAAAAAAGCTAATTTATGACGGCAAAATACTACATATTTTCTTTCATTGATAGAAGTATTATATAGGTAATTTAAATTCAGTGCTTAATTACTATCAGTTAAAGATATTACTCACATGTAGATAGTTAATTTACTGTCTGCTGTTACACATATGAAGAAGTTTACAAAGCGCGGATTACATTCTATGTGCGGCACAGAAGTATTAGGCTACAAGTTTATGAGTATTTTTAATGTAGCTAAATCTTTGTGAATACAAATTAGAGATAATAACTATCAATGAGTACAATAAACAGTACCGGTACCTACGCTGTGGAAAGAAGTCGTCTTCACGAGAATGCAGACTGCGCACTGTCATGTATCGCGCAACGCGTTTTCCAATTGACAGCGCGGAAACCCATCTTTCTCTCTGAACTTTTTGTACAGGAAAGTAGTGACCAGATTTCGCATCCGTTTTATACGATTTGCAACCTTATACAGAGCAGTACCTCCTCAAATTTGACAATTTTCTTTCTGTTTCCATCACGACGTCAATGCTTCGCCATGTAAATATACCTCACCAGTCACTATGTTGCAGCTTCAACATTCTACCGCGTGGCTGCGCCATCCAACTTTTCTGACGTCAATAGGTCATTATAGTCTAAGATTGCTTTTAATCAAGTAATTAAATATTTTCTTCAATCAGGAAAATCGCTCCCCACCTGGGAGTGAGCCGGTATGTACCGAGCTCCCCGCTTAAGGGGTTAATAATGGCTAATTCTGATTCAGGTATGGTGGAAATTAAATTATCATGGTTAAAAGGATTACCCCAATTATGTTTAGGTCCCTTGCCCAGCACTTTAAGATCATCGACACTGTTTGGGATATTACGTATGCTATGGGTTGTTTTTGAAAGAACATTCAATTTTTTGTCAAGTGTGTTTTGTTTCTTTGACAAAATATAATCAAGTTTGTTAGCGACATGTAATTGAAAGGATGTATATTCGAGGGGGCAAAGAAGGGTGGAAACTTTGAAATGAGTTTGTGGTTCAGAAGAGATTTCTTTCTACGGAGGAATTTGATTTAGTCTTTAATGCACATTTTATCAGTTTTGAGTTGAGTGGCACGAGTTTTTGCTGTGTTCTCATGAGTTTTCTTAGTAAATTTTAGAAATTTGGGGGTTAAATTATTGATCAAGCACTTTTGCAAAAAACTTCAGTCTTTCCCTAATTTAGCAACCTTTATTTTCAGATTGCAATAAAGGTTAGCTTTCTTGTACTGCCTGGATGGAATTTCCATTACAAGACATTAAAATCATTCCGTATTGACGGTTTTCACTTTACAAAGGAAATCAACCCCTGCCATCATAAGCTATACTCCAGCTCCTCTTAACAGTCAGTCTGGTGTTGGTGTCTGTGCCAAGTGCACACAATTTGCAAGGAACATAGGGACATTCACTTCAAACCAAATTAAACAAACCACTACTGTACATCTGATGAAAAGGAACACTTATTCAAGTTATGAATGTTCCCCTTCAAGCTACTGTACATACAAACACATTACCTATTCAATCTATTTACTATTCAACAAGACATAATTTACAAATCAAGTGGCTTGACTATACAGATGGGGAATGACAACTCCCAGATCAACTCAGGAACATTTGGTTGCTGTAGGAGCAAAGACATAGTTCGACACCAGCCACAGAAGTTTTAATGTGTCATTGGATTTCACTTTGGGATGTGTTGTCGGACTTCATCAATGTTTTAGACTTTGATTTTAAATTGAGACATACCAGATTGTTTTCTTTATTATTAGGTGTATGTGAGCATATGTTTTCCACCTGGATTGTGGCTGAAGATGGTTCAATGTATGTGGGGTCAAAACTAGTATCAATTATATAGGACACTATATTAAGCTAATGGTATTGAATAGGTGAACTCTTGTCTGCCCTTTGATAGTGATCTACTTGTGTGTTTTCAATGAACTCCCTTGAATCATCTGTTTTCAAGTTGCTCTTGCCAGCACTGCTTCATAGCTGGTTCACATTTACTGCCTGCAAACAATCTTCCTTTCTTATTTATTCTCTAATTTTCTTACTGAAGGACTTCCTCCACGTCACACAGCTGCGTCAACTGTAACTTTGTATTGGACTGGTTTGTAATGATGTAAGGTATCCCTCCGTGTTTTCTTGTTTTGTTTTTTCTGACTACTGATTGACTATGTTGCTTAATATTATTTTGTGATTTTTGGTAATTATTTATTAAAAGTTTTATATCAATATTATTTTAAGGCTTACGTCTGAATTTTGTGAATTATTTAAGCTTATTTCTGTCAGCTAATTCTGACAGTCTTTCAGCATTAATTTTCTCCACCTTGCCCTGCTGTGAATATAAGGAGCCCGACTCACTCCTCTCTTTGCTACTGCCTGTCTTGGCTAGCCAATCTGCCCATTAGCTGTTACATTTCGGACCATGGCACTATCAAGGATTATGCTAAGTAAACAAAATCTTCAACAAACAACAGCATATAATGCTTCGCTCAAATATTTATCGACACAGTTGGCACGGATTGGAGCCAGATCTTCGCAATTATCCTGGATACTCCGCAATGAACTTTCATCCACTGGGCAACTCTGGTATATTGCTTTCAGAAAACTCCAAATATCATTTGATGAGTTATTGATTTTAACTCCTTTATTAAAGAAAGATTCATTTTGAATAAGGCTATTTCTCAGCCAATGATTAAAGGAACTTCAAAGTATTGCTAGCAATCAGTAAAATAAGTATTATGACACCTTGCCCAATTTTCTAGTCTTACTCTGTCGTTTTGACTGTGCCGGTCAGAGTTTCTCTTAATGTTAATATTATTTAATCAGTGAATCAACTATTATGGCACTTTGCCAACCTTTGTAATTTCACTCCTTCAATTTTAAGGGCTGTTTCTTTGGGGTATTTATCAATGTTAAACTTTTGAAGTATTTATCAATGTTAAATTTTTTCTTAAATTAACTACTATTGCCATGTGTCAGTTTTTCTTTCTTGTTATTATAAAGGCTATGCCTCCCAAGCATAATTTTCAAATATAAAATTGGTGCAACTCAGGTTGCTTTCCTTTTTGCCAATTTCAACAGCATTAACTTAAATTTAACCTTGCAACGTTAGTTGCCCTTTTCATGTTAAATAATATCCTCTTTGTCTTGTAAGGCATATAAGCCGACTTGAGCGTATCTTATCTTATCAAAGGGTGGTGTCACTTCCAATGAAAGACACTGGCCTTATTTGCTATCCAATTATTCATGTCACAAAATATCAATTTAATTAATTCGATGACTAAAACATCTTTTCAAACTATGAGATAATTGTAAATCTGTGGTACTGACATAATATATCTTTTCCTACCTTCAGTGGATCCTCAATTCTATCCCATAGAGGTTCTGATTTCTATTTTTTAAGTCAAAAACTCCTACAATAGTAATGTGATTAAAGCAACCACTTCATAGGATGTAGTGTGGGAGAAACAGATTTTATCTCCCCAGCTACCACTTCCCTTTCAAATGAAAGCAATTTCCCGTTAAAGTATGCTTTGCAATGACAAAAAACAAAGCTCAGGAGTAAAAGTTGCTGGTCTGGACTTTTATACATAGCCTATTCACGTACAAGCTCTCCCGACAACCTTGTGATTCTGCACCCACAGGGGCGAACAAAAATTGTAGTTAACAAGGAAGTTTTATTATAGAACAACCTGACTCCAACAACCACCTTGGATGACATAATTTGAAGAGCAGCAGAATTCAATTGTGACTGGCTGTAGGCAAGGGAACCTGCCATTATAATGAGAACTCCCCAAGACGAGTGGAACAGCAGTAGGCAAGGGAACCTGTCATTTATATATTTAAAAAGTTTACTCAAACCAGCTTTATCCAGTCTGTTCATCCATCAGTCCTTCTGGACCAATTGGCTTCATTTCTGTTTTATTCTCTCCGGAATTACCTGCCAGTGAATCATCAGGTCTCTATGATCAGTCAAGTTTGAGTCATCCTAAAATCAAGTCATTAACCCTTGGGACGTTGCGCGAGCCAGTGTAACGTCAGTCGTCACGCGCGGTGGAAAAGACCGCGCAAGAATTCCATATCGTTTTTGTATTTCAATTCGCTATTTATTTTTGTTATGTTTCTGTATATTTTGTTTACTCTCTATTTTCATCATGAAAAATACAAATATGATTTATTTACATTTAAATAGTGATTTAAAATAATACAATAACTAACGTTGTTATGTTCTACTTAACACACATCAAAACACACTGAAATGGGAAGAACATAGATTCACCGAATTCACAAAATTAAAATTGTAAAAATAATATGGTACAATGTACGAGTAATTTACAACGATCAGTAAAAATATGTACAAAACAAAGTTACAGCCATATAAATAAGGTACACAGTCCAATGGTAAGAGCAAACTACAACAGATAGGAAGGGAACAGCAATTGGAGATTTACTGTTCACTAAAGAAAACTTATTTATCATTCTTGATTATATTCGTGAGCCGACACTATCCTTAGGTAATAAAACTGTCATCTTCATTTTCTTCATCTCCATCTGCTGTTCCCATACTGCAGGCTTGACAGGTAAAGACAGTGTGCTGCCGGCATATGTACAGACAGCAGGTAGCATACGAAGTCTTCGTCTTTCTGTTCCTTGCCCTGTCACAGAAGGCACATCTCCCAGTGTTTTGATTATTCCTCTCAGGCCTTTCTTCTTCTCTTCTTGTCCCAAGAATATCCCGTTGTCTCAGCCTAATTCGTCGGGAAATATTTTCAAGAGGAGCGATACTGCAAGTAATCGTGGCATAGCTCAGATGCTAGTGTCTTAAAAAATGAACGCCGGTTCATGTCAACTTTGTTTTGTAGTATTATGAAACTGTTGATGCCATCTACGTCGAGGAGTGTGTGAAAACAATGTCAGAGTCCATCGTCTGCTCGTTCGTGACACTGTATAAGATGCTTTCAGTTTATCAACGACATCCACTCCCCCTTTGGTTAGGTTATCAAAGGTCAATATTTCAGGTTTCTCTGCCTCACCCGATTCCTCATCAATGTCATCGCTGTTGTGCATAGTCGATAACGACAACACTACATGATTTTTCTTGGGAACATACGACAACAATGTGGACACATTTCCAAAGCCAAACATGCTGCTCCCTTCCGGTCTGGTTTTTGTTTGAACAAAGGTGGGAGGAATTTCCCGTTTGTTTTTCTTTATCGTTCCAACCACAGTAAGTCCGTGGTTGGCCAGAAGACTGAGCTAATGGCACTGACGTATACCAATTGTCCGTGGTTACATTACGGCCAGTGCCAGAAATCGGCTGTACTAGTCTCTCCACTACACCTTTACCACTGTTGCTCACTTTGTAGGGCCCATCAGGTTGTTTACCTGTATATACCTCCATATTATACGTATAGATGGTCCTCGCATCTGCAGGTGCAAATATTTTTAAACCATATTTCGCCGGCTTATTTCCTATATATTGACGAAAAGGGCACCTGCCATGGAAGGCGTCAAGCATTTCATCTATTGTGACGTATTCACTCAAAGAGTAATACGATTTGCAATGTTCGACGAATTCCTCCCACACCTCCCGAAAAGCTGTGGATTTGAAAGATTTCTGATGATCTGCCGTGCTCGTGAAATCGTCAAACCGCAAAGCAGTCGACAGAAATTGAAACCTTCTGAGACTCATAGTTGTGCGAAAAAGCTCAATACCTGTACCATCTCGAGCCTATAAATCTTTTAGATTTGTACGGGACGACTTCTGTATTCCTGCCAGCTAGAGCAATCCTATTACTGCCTTCGCCTCTACACTATTTGTGTCTGGGACATCCTGAGGCCTTTGGTAATTTTCTCGTCTCATTCCAATCCATAGATTTGTGTAACGAACAATTTTATCTAGCACATTATCAGGGAAGAATAACTGCCATGATTCAATGGGATATGTTACATTATAAGCTAAATTTAACGGGCCAGGCAAGTGCAATACTATATTATGTCTTCCGGCTCGTCCCTTAGACCTAGTACAGTGAATGTCCCACTTAGTTATCTTGTCTTTTCCAGTGTACTGAGGTATTGCTCTGTTTTCTGGTAGAACCCTGTTCTCTGATATATCCATATTTTCATCTTCAGTATCTTCAGTATCTGCAGAATCTTCGGTATCTGTGTAGTGATCACTTTCTTCAAGAAAATCGTCAATGTCGTCGTCGTCTTCTTCTAAAATATTACACTCCTCTTCTGTATCATTCACATCGTCATCAAAAAGCCTCTTCCTTGCACTAACTTGTAGTTTTCGTGATGTTTCATTACGTTTCTCTTCCTTTTCCATACTATCAATCAATTTGTTTATCCTATCAACTTCCTCGGAATCCATTTTCACTCACAACACAAGTAAACAGTCAAACAATTCGTGTATACTAATAGTTGCACGTCCAGTGTTAGAACCAAATTCAACAAACGGCAGTCGTCGCGTGCGGTCGAAAGCACCGCGCACTCACATAAACATCCACGGCGACAATAGAATAGCAACTACTTGCCTTTAAACAATAGAAGAAGTTTGCGGGGTAGATATGGTGGAGGGAGAAATCTATCCTGCAACAATTGTAGACAGAGTAACAAAGGAAGAATGCGTGCGGTCGAAAAGACCGCGGCGAGACGTCCCGAGGGTTAAATTACCACTAAGGGTTACCTTAGCCAACAATACATTGTGTACTTAATAGGTTGCACACAGTTAAGGAGCAACATCTTTCTATAGATATCGGCCAAGATAAACGATTTAAAAAATGTCTATGACTACAGGCAAACCTGCAATGTCAACCAAACTTGGTACACATATGACTTAACACTATCTGGAGAGAAATACTGTGGGGGTAAGATGCGCCTAGTATCCCTAGGGGTGAAGTGGGTAGAGTGACATGTAAAATAACGAAAACAACCCCTATGTTAGTGTCGAATCCACAGTTTTCGGGTCACTGAGCTGAATAGTGACACTTCGGATGACACTGAAGTCCAAGCTCAGCCAAATATCAAGTACAGTGAAACCTCGATTCTCCGTTTTTCGAGGGACCATGAAAATAAAACGTACAATACGGGAAAACGGAAAATCCGGGAATGAATGAAAACCATCAACATTTTGGCTAAACATCACAAAAATGAAATATGTATAATTATAATCTTACAAAACTCCTGAACCAAATCAAACTACAGCCCCAGTGGGACTTTGCCTGCCAAGCGACCGCTGCTCAGCCCGAAGGACTCCAGATTACGAGGTGCGCATGGTCAGTGCGACGAATCCTCTCGGCTGATATTCCTGGCTCTGTAGATTGGGGTCGCCATCTCACCATTAGATAGCTCCACAATTAAAGGTAATCAGACTTATATCCAGGTAAAATTGTCTGACCTGGTCGCAATCGAACCCGGGCCTCTGGATGAGAGGCGGGCATGTTAGACCACGAAACCGCATTAATTACCGGTACGCGAGTTCAAAATCTCGATACTTTATATTCAGTTTTACAGGGGAATCTTCGTCATTTTCCCGTGAAAACTTCTTTCAGTTCAGCGACTTTGATTAGGCTAGCCAAACTCTTCGAAAAATCTAATAACGCCAAGCCAAACGACAATCGACCACAAGTGCGGTAGTTTTTAATTCTCTCATCTAATAAAATAAAGCACATTAGATACGAAAGCACCCAAAATGAATGCGAAATCCGTTCATTTCTTAATCTTTCATTGTAATTTGGTCTCCGGTATACTGTTCGTAGTCAGTTTGTGGAAATCTCGTACCGCGCAAATTAGGCCTACGTCGACTTTTAGAGGTTATGTTGAACTCGAAAACATGGTTTCAAATGTAAGTTCTCGAATGCATTATATTCATTTCTGAGCGTCACAAATCCAATCAAATTGGAAAGATAAAAGAAATATCGAAACTTCAGAAATTACGGTTATTCGTGACCTTGAGGTCATCTGGAAAGCGCGCTCGCTGCACATGTCAGTACGAGTTTCAAATTATACCAACTATTTAAAATGTAACGTGCGCAAATAAAACGACTGCGGTTTTTTGGTATTTTAACACGAAAACGTAAAATTTCCAGTCTTACATTAGGACCTAAACAGTAATAGGCAATTCCAAGACCTCCCATGGCTTTCTTTTTTTTAAAATTACATTTAGGTGCAACATGTGTTTTGGTCTCGCTAACATAATCTTGTACGATATCAAAAATACTGAATTTGTGTTAAGAAGCAGTTTCGATTCCTGCCTGAAAGCCCAGTTACTCTGCAGTGCCCTGAGCAAAGTGCCAAAAACCTCTTCGGCAGTACGATCGAAAAAAGTAAAAATATAAACATCTAACCCTGGACATAATATGGACGTTTTATAAGTGCGAACATTTGACGAAACTCGTTCCGTCTTCAAGCAGAGCTGTCGAAATGCTCCGTGTCTCCTTGCAATTGTTGTCGCCACTCTCTGCTTTATGATTTCCGAGATTCTCTAAACAATACCACCCGAATGCGATGCTAAGATGGTCCCTTATGCAAGTTCACCGCCGATCGCTTTTCCAGTACCGGTACAGTACTTGCTTTAATTAACGCCAAGATCCATAAATATGCCATAGCCGTCCTTTTGTGAGATACAGTTTATTAAAAAACGATTGATCGAGGATTTAGCGTTGATGGGACTGGAATTTCTGGACGGTTGATCCGGGAAATCGTTTCTTCGAGGAACGGATAATGCGGGACTTTTACAACGTGATTTAATTACGATGCTCGCGGGACCACGTAATTTGAACGCATATTCCGGGAAAACGTATTTTCCGGGAACGGATAATCGAGGTTCCACTGTACTTGAGAGGCAATAGACTTGATATTTTAGAAAGAGTTTCTTATAAATTTATACTTTATTCACCAATAGCGCCATGTTGAAAACAAGAGGCTACATTCATAATACGACTAAATTAGATAGCACATAAGTTTTTAATAGTTAATATTAAAGTTGATGTACGTTTGAGTGAAAAGCAAGACTCTTATAACTCTATTTTAACGTGTTTCACAAAGTATTTAATGTGTTTTCCATAAAAGTTGTAGGCAAAAATATGTTTTAACAGTGTAAAAAAAAAAATGGGCATTTGCTAACTCAGGAAGATGAAAAGTTAGGATTGTGAATGTATAATACAGAGCTTTTTATCATTTATATCATTTCTAGTGATTGACAGTTTTAAAGTTTATTCATTGTAGCTGAGGATGGTCTTATTAAGAGACTGAAGCTGGTACTGGTGTAAAATGAGATAAAATTTATGTAGAATTTTATTCTAAGTGTTTATTAGGTGGAAGTGTCCTAATTTAAAATTGTATATATCGTATCGTACTGTTGTGCAGCGGGGAAGCGTCAGAAGTATATGATTAAATGAAAAGGCGTTCAAGTGAAGACTGAAAGGAACAAAGGTGTGGTATACAATACCCGCGTAAAAATACCACAGCATGCCGAAGATCATATTGTACACTAGCCATGTACATGTGGGCGTTTCGCTGCATTGAATATGGACAAAATACAAGCTGTATTTAATAATTCTGGGCACTAGATGATAATGTTACCACTAACATCATACCATTTACTGCACAAGCGACTATTTTTTGATGTCCACTGAGCAATAACAATAACAATGTAGTCTACATTCCACATTTCAATCAAACGATGATGAATATTTAAGGAATCACCCTCAACTGATTTAACCTCTTAACCGGGGAGTTTCCACTGAGAAACGAACATTTGTAGTGGGGAACATATTTTGACTGAAAAAAGAGTTAATTCATCACAGCCATTATCATGATGTGGGTGATGAGTTAACTCGTCATGCCCATTATGCTTACGCGAATGACTAAGGAACTCGTCTTGCCCATTATGTTTTTCTGTGAAAGACTAAGGATCTCGTCCCGCACATTACATGTGCATTCCTTCGTGGAAGACGAGTCACCTAGCCTGCCCATTTTGACATAAATATGTCTTATGCTTGGTGGTCTTCTGAAAATTTGCGTTACAGAAGTCAGCCTTACAAAAGGAGTGACGGAACTGTAAATTGTGCAGGCTGTGATGTAAAGTATGGATCGATGGTCATACAGTGTTACATAGCAACCATGCTGGCTATGTCTTATGGATGGAGGTCGTCTGAAATTAGAAGCCGTTAATGGATGGCCATGACCCAGAGACATGTTTAATGATCATTTGATTTTCACAAAGGGAAAAGTGGTTTCTTTTGATTTGTATTTGTTAATTCAAACCATAATTCAATATTTGATTCAACTTCTTACAACTACTTCATCAATATTTATTTTACTATCTGACAAACATAAAAGCAGCACTAGGATTACCTCGGCTATGCCAGCGCGTAGTGGCTGCATCACTTATAGGCAAGCTAAAATCATCTCCCTCTGTTACATTTTCAGAAGAAAGTTTACTGTCATTTTCACCACTTGTCCTATCGTTGCTATCCAAAAGAGTTGTCATCTAATTCGTCATCTGAATCAATGAGATGAAGAATAGTTTATCATCCAAATTAGTGCGCTTAGCCATTATGTATGGAAGCAAATAAAATGAAATATTGGCGTGTACTGTGGCACAGCAAGTCTGAAACCTATGGACATCTATAAAGCGATCAAAGAACTACACTCAACAACAATAAGAGACGAAATAACACGTTCCGCCCAGCAGTTAACAATTTTCGAAGGCTCTAGATGACTTAACTCAACATTACCTGATTGAGTAACAACTATCAGTAGACGAATTAACTCGTCACGCCCTGTTAAGAGATTATGGATGTGCAAACCTTGCACAATGATTATCTCAAAACATTTGTTTGGTGGCCTCGCTCTTCTCAAATCTTCTGAATTCATTTAATTGAATAAACATTAGTCTAATGATACAAAATGTTCCTAACTAAAAGCTAATTACCTCGTAAACCAGTTCATGATGGAAGTGGGGCACTTCGAGATCCTGCAGACAGCGCTGTGCCTCGTGCAGATCGCCAGATGACAAGTACTCTTGAAGGAGCAGAGTCATCTGGCGGGTCAGGTACTTGACGGGCCTCAGCCCACCACCCACGCCCCATACGTTGTCCAATCGCACTAGGCCATGCTTCATGGACAGCAACGTGTCTGCACGGGCCAGAGCTTGTCTGCCAAGAATGAACAAAATGCATAAAAATACACTTCCCTCTTAAACGTATAGAAAATGAAGTTCTGTAGCTGCATGTACTTACTTGGCATGTTCACAGTCAACCTTGTCCTTGTAGCTCTGAACAAACTTAGGTGGCAAGCAGTCATCGGCTACAGCACGGGCAATGAAGTTCCCCAGTACTGTGGGCGCGTCGGGAGTGTCTAAGATCAGGTCGGGCAAGTTCTTCAGGAGGAAGTCAAAGGCTGAAAGAAGACGAAACCCAATGACCAACATAATTTATTTCCCATTACATGATATTTGTAAGTTATCCAGCAATTAGCTACAAACTTACAGCATCGTGCTACTAGGTTCTCAAGTTTTTTTCCCTCTTAATTATTCGGATGAATTAGATGAATTCGATAAACAACAAATTTTAATAGTGAGCCTTCAAGAAATAAGAAACACTGTGGAAGAACCTTTTGAATCACAAGGTTATAGAATTTATAATGGAACACCTGAACGAAGAGTTAAGAATCAATGTCCCCAATATGGAACAAGATTTATAGTGAATTTAACCCTCTCAGTGCCGTATGTATTTATTAGTTACTAGCCAAGAGTGCCATCAAACTTTATTGTCCAATTTGAAACTCTCTATAAAAAAATTCATCACTCTCTCAATTTATACCCATTTTCAGTGAAACTTTTTACTATTATATAAAAGGAATGTTCCTTTGAATTAATGGGACTTTACACCTGAAATCATTTATAATTAAAATTAAAATAAATAATGAATTTAAAAATTTAGTATACAATTAATGAAAATCTACATTTTAAGGCAAATATTTTATTTAGCTCTAAAAATCGGTATGACACACTAACTGATGGTATTTCTTGTAGCAAAGACTCTTGACTCTTGCTTTGGATAAAATTGTTATTCGCAGTGATAATATGTCATAAAATTCAAAATAAAAGCTATAGGTTCAGCATCATGAAGAGGGTCATGTTTTGGTCCAGGCAAATCGAGGAAAGAGTGAGGTGGTTGGTATGGTAAATCACTATCACAAGTAACTTCACTGAATAATGGCAATTTGAGATACGATATTGTCAATACCAATATTACAGTGGAAATCTTTGTTACTTTCCAAATTATCTCTAACCTTGGCAACTGGCGGTGTTCTACTTACAAAATCGTTTTCAGAATCACACTCGCTGACTATAACCTCACTAGAAGTGTTTTCAACACTATTACGAAGTCCAGTTCACTTTCTGACTCGACATTATCATCGTCATTCCCTATACAATGTATGTAATGAGTTAGACCATCATTGTTTGTAAATACGTTGTCCCGTAAGTCCGCCATCACTGTAGACATGTGCACAAGGTGTGCAGACATGGCCTTCACATTTTTAAATGTTCGTTACATGAAAGCAAATAATTTTATGCATCTCCTGGTGGTAAATTTGGAGACTACACACTTTCCTTGGTAAGAATATACCCCTACCATCTAACGGAAAAGGAGAACGAACTACGACGGTTTCTAAAAGAGCCTGCAAGAGGGATGACGTATCATTCCTGGCACTTTTGGCGAGTTCATGGAGGAATGAAAAATCATCCCTTGGCACTCAAAGAGTTAAAAATAATAATAATAAAAATAATAAGATTCAGTGAGGTGGATCCGAGAAGGTTCGGACATGTAAAAAGAATGGGAAAGGAACGGGTAGCCAGAAGGGAATTGGAAAGAGAAGGGAAGGTGACAAGTTGGAAGACCAAGAAGTGGATGGATCAGATTTGGAAGGACATTAGAGAAGTGGATTGGATGTGGTGGAAGTAATGGAGCAGGAAAAGCGGAAGGACAGAAAGGAGTGGAGGAGGCTTGTTAACCACACCCAAGCGACTGGTGTGGGACATTGATGATGATGATGATGATGACGATGATGATGATGACGATGATGACTGAGGTGGGCACACATTTACAAGAAGTGGGAATTACAATGATATCTGGGAACATGCCCCCCTTGAAAAAAACTAAAACACAGATGTTTCCAAGAAAAATCTAAACTTCCAACAGGCAGGAAGTGGACTGAAGAAAATAAGCAACGGCATCGAGAACTAGTTGCAAGAATTCAGCTTCATTTCCCGTATCAAATCCTATTCACAATGAATCAATAACAGTAAATTTCCACCTTATTAATGTTCTAAAAAATAACAAAACATGTACTGTGTATGATTAATTGATTTGGCAAAATGCAAATATAAGTATCAAAAAGGTGGAAGATTTTTTATTGTTATTAAGTCTTTGTAAAAGAGTAGCGTTACTAAAATTTGCAAACTTTGGGCTGGGAAGACTTGGGAATAAGGAGACGAGCTGCTCGAATTGGCAGTAACTTATATTCCGTGCTGTCTGCATTAAATAAGAAAGATCAAAACAGGAAGATAAAGTTGGAATTCAAGAGGATTAACTGGGGGAACAACTCTATAAAGGCATCAATTGTAAATGTAATATAAAATTATTCAAATGGTTGGGTTTTTTTTTTTTTCCAACTTGCTTTACGTGGCACCGACACAGATAGGTCTTACGGCGACAATGGGACAGGAAAGGGCTAGGAGTAGGAAGGAAGCGGCCGTGGCCTTAATTAAGGTGTGAAAATGGAAAACCATTTTCAGGGCTGCCGACAGTGGGGTTCGAACCCAATATCTCCCAAATACTGGATACTGGCCACACTTAAGTGACTGCAGCTATTGAGCTTGGTTTATTCAAATGTGAAGAAATAGACTATAACCATATCGGAGCCACAAATCGCCGACATCTTCCATTATCAGTAGGAGCAAAGGAAAGGAATAAGTGATTACTCCAGAATCGGGGCTCTATAAAACTCAAGGTTTGAAAATGACTCCCAAAAATATCAATCAAGATAAGAAGAAAGGAAGGGGAAGTAAGTGGAGTAATGCCACACCAAGAGGCCCTGGGATGAACCAACATACATCAGCCAGCAAAATGCTCCGACGTAACTTACATCCAGAAAAACAGAACTAAGCCAATTTTTCAACTACATTCTTTCTCTTATCAATAATGTACATAAAAATTCCATTTGAATAGTCAGGACAAATTACCTTTGGCAATGTCTCTCTGATTGACGACGCGCCCATACAGATCGGATATGAGGACAGAAGTCATTTCGCGATGTGACGGTTTGTGGTCCAGGGCAATCTCGACGGCCAGCATTGGAATCTGTAAAGCACAAAACACTTATTTTTACTATTAACTTGCATCAATTCAAGAATTTTTAACACGTTACCGTATAGGCCTACTACTCGTTTCAGAAATACTGGCACCGATTTACATTAGGACACAAGGACAAACAACTCACCTTTTTAGGTACATTTCAGCAGCAGAATGGCACTGTGACTGGTCTGCTCAACATTCTGGGTTCAAATCCACTAGAGGATGGGAGAAATAGCTAAGAGGTTTTTTCTGTGTGTATATATAAATAAAGAGGAGAAATTGTTTGGATCCTGCCATAGACATCGGCACAATTTAAAATGCCAGCTATAATTGAAATGAGAGCTGTGATAGGTAAAAATATGTCTTTCATATTGTTGTTTCGAATCCCTTTAAACTTCCGATTGTTAGTCATGGGACCTCTGTTTATTGAAATCTGAAGCAAAAGGAAACCTTATGTATTTTGACCACAGGTCATGATTCTTAATTTCTAAAATCTCACATGCTTTGTCCTCCACTACTGTACACTAAACCATACACGTACCAACACAAACATAAACACAATAGCACTAAAAATTATTTAGTTGATTTCAAAATACACACAATACAGATAATGATGCTATCACTCAAAGCAGACAGTTATATAATCCAGCCACATATGCTACAGTATACTAAATGGCAACGTGGAACTCGGACCGACCGCCTCGCGGAGCTTTAAGACAGAGAGGGTAGGAAAAGGGCGAGCGCATGTCTAGCTGGAATTGGCTTAAAAGGGGGACATATACTGGTTGCCATAGTAAGTGACACCTCTTACTACCACGCTGGGATCTGTCAGAACACGCACATTGTTTTAATAGTGCTAAACTACAACACATATCCAAGCTTTAGAACACACGACTTATCACTCACCCCTCTTCAAAAATTCTGAACTAGATTTTTACTCAAAGCACTCTGCCTTGTTGAACAAATTTTAAGGTTAATTATTTATCTAAAGTTCTTTTTCAGAAGGCATTGACCTAAACTGCATCTTTACCTTTGTAAATGTATTAAATATTATTTTTTATTCTACATCGTTATGTGTTACCTCACAGAGTCTGTCAGAGTCTGTCATACTTAACATCATCATTGCTCAATGAACATCAATTCTATTCTGCAATTGATAAAATAAGGAAAAGCATGAGGCTTAAAAACAATACAAGAATGCTACATCTGCTCTCAAAATCAGCAGACCGTTTCGGTGATCAGGCAAGGTAGAGAAAGGATGAAGAACCAGGAGTCTCCCACTTAAATCAAGAATGCCAGCATGTTTGCGTTTTAATTTTATTTTACATCTAAGTTTAAAGACTTTTAGTGAATTACAGTAATGGGAGTTCCCCAAATATTTTTTTTTAAATCTAACTAATATATCATAAATAGGCTATAAGGCGAGAGTTACTGAAGTTTTTACCACACAAGACCGACCCAGTCATTATGACCAGTGCATATTTTGAAGAGTTTAAATGTCTCAAAACTTCACCAGATGAACTTAGAACGACTAGCTCAGTGGTGGTAGAAACTGTGTGCAAAGAAGTATGTTAGTATTGTTGAAATTCAAGATGGCAGTTGTATACATATAACTGGCCTCTCTTACGACATTATACTACATCAGAGACGACTTATAAACCTCAGAAAATTAAAAGAAAAACATCTCTGGTCAGACGGTATTTCTAGTATCTATTTCCCCTGGGTAATTCCATGAAAATTAGGATATTTGGGCTAATTTCTAAAAAAAATTAGGGAGGAATTTTTTCACCATAGGATTCTCTAAGGATGCAAGTGTGCATATCCTCGGCCCAAGGGCGCCCATGCCCGGGTGGCAAGGGACACCCCACCCCAGCTCTCAGGGAAAGGAAAAAATCTAATATAGTCGGGTGTTTTTCTTTCAAGAAAATTATTTAAAAGTCAGTATTACATAGAAGTGGTAGGGGATACTGTAGGTGGTACTCTACCATGGAATACAAGTTCCCATTCATCTTCCAAAATAAAAATACTACAAACCCCCCAGGTCTAACCCCCCCCCCCTACAAATTATCCTATGGGCGCCCTTGCCTCAGCTCAATTCAGAAACATTAGTACAGAAGTCTTATGGGTGGAATGAAACTGGTAAACAAGTACCTCATAATATGAAATATTTACCAACAGTGAAAAATGGAGAAAAAACACAGAGAGGAAAATCTGGTATAATTTCAGATCCTGTACTGCATTTATATTTGAGCAAAGCTACTATTCATATCAAGTGTAGCAAGTTTTAACCTTACTGTTCTTGTTAATTCAATATTATTACAGGAATCAACAAAAGGACTTATGCCTATTTTATTTGAGCACACATCAGAAACTAAAACTTTTCTTAAATAGTATAAGGTGTAAACAAACCAACATTTAAAAATGTAAAATAACCGACCTAAAGTTTTTTTTCCCTGTACAAGTGTGAGAGCAAAAACAACTTTGGTTACTCTAACCCAGGTTTCCACACTATGGTAAGAATGATTTTACATTTTCTGGAAAATAATCCTTGAAATCTGATCAGAAGGTTCAGTTGTATCAAGGGTGCAAAATCAAGAGAGAAATGGTGTTGGGAAGAAGGATCATATAGCTTAAGTGTTTATTTCAGGCATTATCCGGCAGGGGATGGGGTATATAATTCCCCTGTAAGTAAATTACCCCCTCCTCTGTTGTTATAACAAGAATAAACAACATTGGAAAGTTATTCCAACTGGGCAGATAAGGTGTGGTTTGTCCTGATTTATGGCTCTACCAGGGCCATGTGCTGACTGAACAAATTTGTCAGTTTGTACACACTTTAAGTGAATATTATCCTATTGGCTGCCTATCAGAAACACAGTGTCTCCAAGAAGTACAGGAGTGGAGTAAGCTCGAGCTGCTTAGAGCGATAACAAGGAAGGAGGGCTTGAAGTAAGTTATATTTTTGTCTGGGTTTCAAATGGACTTGCCAGAGTGAAACATGAACAATAGGCTGCAGGTGCAGAGTTGCCACCATTACGTTGCTTTATTGCTCAAGGTCTGGCAGTCACTCTGTTATTTCTATATCATGTGTATTAGTGCTGATGTTTCATGAAATATGCACAATAAAAATCATTTATTTCAGAAGAATATTATGTGTTCTACACCCCACCCCACCCCCAGGCAATTTTAGTAAGCAGGAACCTTTGAGATAAAATCGTCAATGGTAATTCCTTCATACAGAAAGAAATTTTCTTTCTTAAGGTCTTTCTTTTTTCATAGAGTGAGAAAGGTGAGGTATGGAAGCCTTGAAAGCATGCAGATGTCAAAGAAGAAGCAGGAGCGATTAAAAGAAAGGGATTAAAAGCGATTAAAAGAAAAAGGAACCAAGCACCGGCTGCTGGAGGCTGATAAAACTGAGCAGCTGAGAACATCAGTCACCGCCATACAACTCTAACAGCACGTTGGGTAAAGCAGCAGCTTATGCACATCAAGCATTGTAAGAAAACTGTAATTTAATAAAAAAAGAGTGAAGTAAATGTATCTGTCTCACAGTTTCTCCATCTCTTCAGCCTAACTCAGAAACATTAGTACAGAGGTCTTATGACTGGAATGAAATCAGTTAACTAGTACCACACCAAACCAAACCCCATGGCACTACAGCCCTTGAAGGGCCTTGGCTTACCAAGCGACCGCTGCTCAGCCCGAAGGCCTGCAGATTACGAGGTGTAGTGTGGTCAACACGACGAATCCTCTCGGCCGTTATTCTTGGCTTTCTAGACCGGGGCCGCCATCTCACCGTCAGACAGCTCCTAATTCTAATCACGTAGGCTGAGTGGACCTCAAACCAGCCCCCAGGTCCAGGTAAAAATCCCTGATCTGATAAACAAGTACCTGATAATGCAAAAGCTTTACCAACAGTGGAAAATGAAGGGAATACACAGAGCAGAAAATCTGGTATAATTAAAAGTATAATGTATGATATGGATGTATATCCAACCCTTGTCTTGTTTCTCTGAGGGATTGGGTATGAAGTGAGATGGATCTTCATAGCAAGTTTTTACGACCGGATGCTCTTCGTGACGTCAACCTCATCAGAGGAGTTAATGATATGAAATGAATGATGTGATATATGATAGTAGGAAGGGAGAGGGTGAAACCCAGTGCCGATCCACAGCCTAATCCTGTCGAATAGCACGAAAGGGTCTGCTCGAACTTCTACCTCCCCATCCAACAAGCTAATCACAATCAACAGCACCATATGCCCTCATTTCATATGATCACTGCGAAGAGGTTTGGAATTTAATCCAGGCTTTAGGTATACAATCTGGTGATTTGTAACCACCCCGACCCTGCTGGCCAACATTCTGATGGTGAAATTGTTTTGACCAATGGGACTCAAACCAACCATAGTGTAAGATCATGTGAACTTCACGCCTTAACAATCGTGGCCACCAGGAGGGCATATGGATATTTTCTTGTATTCTAATATTCTTCCCTTTGATCCCAGACAAGGTACTTGGAATTTTTGAAGTGAAAAGTTGAATCCCTGTGCTTCAAATTCTAAGCTTGCTTTTGGAGCACTCGTCTCTACCCACAAGCAGTTATAAGTAAAATGTCCAAGTACATTAGAGAAAGTAGAATTAACACATAAGAGCTTTTTAGATATTATCAGGGGTATTTCTGACAAATGTTATTTTGTTTACTACTCATAAGTGGACAAAAGGTTACACTATATAACCTTTCGTAGTTTCACTGCCTTGACAAAACCACATCAGCCATGGAACTAACTGTTATTTCCATACAACAAAACCGACGACTACACAGAGCATACTCAAATCTAATGATTTCCATCTTTTATAAAATCTGTAACAAAAAAAAAAAAAAATCAGAAACACACACAGTGAAACTAAACAGCTAAACAATAACAACATTCTCTGGCTTCAATACAGATCTCAAAAATCAATGTGTTCTTAGATTGTATGGTAGAGACTGATTCACATTTGATGTTCTCCGCTGCTTAGTTTTATCATGAGGTTTATTGTGTAATAATAATAATAATAATAATAATAATTCAATGCACACAGCCTCTTACATTACGTCAACAAAAGTATCTACAAGAGAGAAAATTTCCCTTAAGTTCTTAAGTGACATTCCAAAATTACCTCCCTTTATGCGTCCTGTCACGTAACTCGAAGTTCAAAACGTTTCAAGTATTAAGAAATGTGTAGTATTGATTATAGCTTGTTCAAGGGTGAGAAATTGTGCAAGACCTCAAACAGGCCAAGTCAGCTAAAATATTCTCCTCAAATAACTCGTAAACCATTAAACATGTAATTAATCTCATAACATAACCGTACTGAGGATGATATATTAAAATTATAAATCCTTTTATTTACAACCACCTGCTCAATACAATACAATACACTCATTGAATTATAAAAGAAACATGAGGTGTCTTAAATAATGGGGCATGTTTTGGGTCAGGGCCCTGAGCTTAAATGATCAAAGTTGTTAAAAGAATAACAATGTCGTAATAAAAAGTAATATGATAACATTAGACTTAAATTGTAACAATATGTACAGATTAACAGGAAGAATTTGTGGTGGAATACATTGAACGATGGCAGTCTGTGAAGTTAAAAACAACCATGAGGTTGTTAAAGTAAAAATAGATATTGTGGACGTTAAAATATACGTCAATGCGTGAAGCGTGGATTAATTATTGACGATGGAGTTCCTTCAATTGTGTAAAAACAAAAGTTGAAATAGAGTTCGATGAATAGTACAAGTCAAATTGAACCAGTCAAAAGGCGCATGACGACAAAACAAATGTTGATATGACGTTATCTCCAATAGTTGCGAATTCTGTAGGAGAGATAATCACAATGCCAGAAGGAAATACAAGTTGAACTAGTCCATATTCGCGCGCTAGCAGTAAAACTAAAATCGTATGCAACGTAGAACACCAATGATGGACTTGTTAAAGAGTAACGACGATCTTGAATATAGGGAGAGTTCTAGCAATACTAGATGAATGGAGTAGATTATGGCACAATTGGAGTTTGAAATCCGGAATGAAAGAAAAGGAAGGAAAATTAACTTCTGAAGAAGATATTGACTATTTTACGATCGACGATCAAATCTGACAAAATAATTCACCGGCGTACATTATAAAAGAGACGAGATATTATAAAAATAAGTAAATCGCGGTGAGAAACATCTGACTTGGATCCGGTGAGCAACCACTCTGCGATTGGCGAAGAAGGACTCACTATATCGGAGGACCGATAATTCGTATGGGAAGAAAGTTACCCCTGTTGTTATAAACTTAATATATATATATACACGGAGAATTTATCCCAACTGAAGAAAATTTCGTCATTTAGAATAAGCAGTAGAACAATGGAATACATCATGACTGATTGCTCCACAAAAGGAATTTTCTACGCTGTCTGCAGATTTGGAATGATGACTGCTTGCTAAATCTACATGATGGACTGAACTGGGGATAGGCACCGGCCAGCCAGATGACCAGCCGATGAGGAATGGACCGGCCAGCCAGATGACCAGCCGATGAGGAATGGACCGGCCAGCCATATGACACAGTCGATGACCGGGAAGACGTTGTCCAACCGGAGATCCAGATCCTAACAGAGGGTCTAACCACAACCAAGGAATGGAGCGACAACCAGACCAAACATAACATCTGACGAGCTAAGTCTTTACAATTTTTTTTAGTAGAGTAGTTTCTTGCAATCTACACCCTCACTCTAATTTCGGCATGTGCTGATTAATTGGTGATATTTATGAATTAATTAAGAACATGTGTGAATCATAAAGTGAAGTGTGAGATATTTAAGGCTATAAGATAAGATGGCAGTGTAGAATTAGAATTCTATTATATCATATACATGCTACCGCACTTGCATACATACAGTAGAAACTAGCATGAGTAAATGAAAGAAGTGTTACTTGTGAAGATCTAATAGCAATGAGTCTATACAACTAGTGAAACTTCGATTAATCTCGTATTACCTGTACAATGATTACGTCACGAATTTACCTGCGCGACACAGATGAATATAGTTAAGTTACGTATTCCTTTCTTTATAGAAAGAGGGCATTGAACTCCAACTGCTGTTAAAAGATAAGAGGTTATTAAAATGCGTTTATAATAAGGCAATTCTAAAATGTTTGGCATATAGCTTTAGGAGTAATCGGCGATATGCGTACGGCAATAAGTATGCCAGTGGAATGATAATGTATATTGGAATGGTGTTAAAATATGGTTATTTCTCGGAGTATATTACGGAATATTTGAAATGAAGATGTTTGTTTATGTTCTGCGGTATGAGAAAGAATTGCTATTCGCCGAGGAAACGTTGTGTTAGATTAACATGAGGTGAGTTTCTGTGTCATATGGAAAGAGTATGTCAAAAGAGTGAACATCGCGCAGATGACCCATTTTAAGGTAAGATTGACATGTATTATGGTAGAATTGTGAATCGTGACAGTTTTTATCTGACATTGGTAAATGGTATGTAGTGAATACAAGAGAGTTCTTTAACATACGGTTTAACTAGGCTCATGACTAGGTACATATGCGATATTCTTTGGTGCGGTGACATTTCAATATAATACGTATTAATTTCATTCTGTACCGACCATACGAGTTGTGTAGCTCGTACATATGAGAGATATTGAGTAATAGGAGATAGCTAAAGCACATTGAGCCGTAGGTGGAGGAGTGTGTGGATCGGAAACTACCTAAACAGTTAGATAGATGTTCATTTCTTTTCACGCAGATATGATTTGAGTTGAAGTGTTTAAAATATAAAGAATAGGAAAGTGGTTAGTTAGGAGCCATATGTCGTAGGCTCTAGGGAGGTATTGTCTTAGCCCGTGACTTGTTATTTATCAGTATTCAAGACGAAAGACCAAATAATCAGAGTTCAGATTTATGAATGGAAAATTTGGTCCGCGCAGCGATTTCATACTCACGCAAGAGTTTGTCTGGGAGATACATACGCAAAGATATGATCAGATTTACATTCGCAATCTGACTTTATCCCATTTAATTTTTATTACGTTTCAATTTAGTAAACCATCCATTTTTATCACAGTGAATTGACTTAAATGTGGTGAGAATAATTAATATAATTATCGTGACAGTATTCACATCGAGTATTTATATGGAGACCGTGACTGCTCAGTGATCTCTTAAATACAATTAGAGTAAATCAAATACACTTCGGAACATGGCTACGAATATAGAAGTAAATAACTAATATGAACTTGAACATTGAATGAGAATGAGTGTAAATAATTTAAAATCTTAATTATTTTACTTTTATTTGAGCCAGCGCTGACTCTAATCCTTTATACAAAAATGTTATTAAGATAATACTACCCAGAATTCACATTTAACTTTACATTGAACATGATTTATTCCAATAAATTTTCTTGTACTATTCTTTTAGAAAGTGTCTGTGTTATGAATTCCTTTTGGGTAACAGCTAGTTTGTAAGTTAGCTAATAAGTTTAGTAGATATAAATAACTGATGAGTTTGACAAAAGAGAGATTTTTTTTTGAGGTTTTCGGCCGCAGGTCCTTACTTGAGTGAATAGGTTCCCCCATGATGCGTGTCTCAGCAGACCGAGTCTCTTCCGAAACCACGTTAAAAACAAACACATACAAAATCTCAGATTTTATGAGCGATATATAGAATACCCTGAGAAGAAACCGAGTTACCGGGAGAACATTGCACTGACCGCTTGACTGTCGGGTGCAACGTATTTCAAGATTTGAAGGTCTTTTTCAATTGTCGTAAAACTGTGACCAGTTTCTTCCATGTGGGTGCTCATGGCGGAATATTTTTTATTTTTCGAAGCGTTGTAGTGTTCAAGGTATCTGGTCAAAAAGCTACGTCCAGTCTGTCCGATATAAGAAAATCCACAATGGGTGCATTTAAGAGATACCAGAGTTCGAAAATTTATTCTGATTAATGTTAACTATATTTGAATTGAAGAATATAATAAGGTTCGTGTATCGGGTTCTGTAAGCGATATTAATATCGTATTTCTTTGGAGGGTTAGTAACTTGAAATAGGCCTGGGTTCGTGTAGGTAAAGACAGCATATTTCGTTTTTTTAGGCTTGTCGGGAATCAATTTTGTTGCGGTTTTTAATTTTATCTTCTTGATGATTTTATTAATCATCAAAGGATTATAGCCATTAATTCTGACCAACTCCTTGATATAGTTTCGTTCTTTTTTGCGAATTTCAGTTGTGAGCGGGATTTTTAATGCTCTATAGACAAGACTAAAAATGCAGCCTGTTTACGAGATTGCGGATGTAAGGAATCGGCTTTCTAAATATTTGAAAAATGAACTTATTATTCTCTCTTGAAACGTTTAAATCCAAAAAGTTTAGAGAACCATTGATCTCTTCTTCCTTAGTGAATTTAACATCATTGTCAAGCTCATTGAGGGATGCTAGCATGCTGTGACTATCATTTTTCTGTGTATCTATAATGGCAAAAGTGTCATCAACATATCTTAACCACAATTGAAGATCATTGATATTATTGATTATTTTGTTATTTTCCAAATCATCCATAAAGACATTGTTATTCTTTTAACAACTTTGATCATTTAAGCTCAGGGCCCTGACCTAGTCTTTGTACATTAACGGCTGATGATGTTCGCTATGCCGAACAAAACATGTCCCATTATTTAAGCCTCATGATTATTTTATAATTCAATAAGTGTATTGTATTGAGTAGGTGGTTGTAAATAAAACGATTATTATTTTAATAAACCATTAAACACATCGCAAATCTGTTTCTTCACTTTCAGTCATGCTACAAAGCGACTCATAATCCAACTTGAAGTACTTTTCCCAAGTGTGAATACCTGCTGGGAAGAAGGTACTAACTTTGTTTTTAATTTTTTTAAAATAAAATTTCATATCAAGCTTTCAAATTATGTGCATCACAAATTCAGGGTGCGATTATTTTAAAAATCCCTACAACTGGAGACTGTCCCCGAGGACAAAGTACACAGTAAAACAAGAGATATTTTCAAAGTAATTATGAGGAGTTGATTACTAACTGCGCACTTTTAAGCGATACATTTGTGTACAGGTTTGAGGAGTAAGGAGGGAGCTCTTCTGGTTCTGGTAGTACTGAAAACTGAATGGAAATCAAATCTGAATTGAATCGATAATATGATCAATCGATATGATTGTTCTAAACCTTTGTTATCTTAAGCCAACAACTGTGTCAACACATGATATAACTTTATGTAACATTTCTCGATGCGAATCTTATTCCTGGAGCGAATTCTATAGCTTGGCTTTCCTGTGTAAATAACAACAGTACTAGTACGTAAAGTCTATGCCAGATGTCGCACAGTGATTCATAGTTTGTGTTTCAAAGGTTGCTAGAGTAGAACGCAGCCCGGAAGGCGTTTTCGATGCACAGAGAGAGACAGAAGTATGAGGTGCGGTGATGCCAATTTGGCTACTCATAACAGCATGTATGTGTAAACATTTTTTCATGCAGTTATATCTTTAATTCCAAAGCAATGACCTATATTTTTGTGGGCTTAAAAGTTTCCTGAAATTCCTAATTAATTTTTAACATCAAACCCCGAGAAAGTGTTGAGGGAAATTTTCGAGATACAGTATTAAGGAAGGTAGGGTGAGAGAAGTGAAAGGCGAAGGGCAGAGAGCATAACAGCATGAATGTGTAAACATTTTTTCATCCAGTTGTATCTTGAATTCCAAAGCGATGACCTATATTTTTCGTGGGCTTAAACGTTTCCTAAAAGTCCAAATTAATTTTTAACATCAAACCCCGCGAAAGTTTTAGTATATTTGTTTGACATCAGGTTTCATTAAAAAGCTTGGGAAATTTGGTTCTTCAGGATTTAGACTGAATATTTCAAGGCAGTCACTGCAACTTATTAATGCCCGAATAAGGTTAAAGGATGTGCAGAACTTGATGAAAAATAGAGGAAAGGTTCCTCTAGCGCTAACCATTAATCCGATGACTTTGAAATCATACTAATGTTAATAATACTCTTGTAGATAGAATGGGATGGTTAGTTCATATGTTGCTTTCTTTTCTCGTGAACCTCATTGGGTTGTATTCTAGACATTTCATCATCAGATCTATTACAAAGCCCTTTCCCTGGTCTTGGAAGGCTATCACGTCAATTTGACGAGAGCTGCCTGTAACAAAGACCTTGAACCTCTTCGGAGACTGTAGAGCCCAAGTTCTTTACCATTTGAGGAATGGCAGATTGTATTTTTTGATGCCATGTATTTTGTAGAACTTCACCATTACAGCAATAACCGAGAACCTGAGCAAGAGTTTTACCTCGGTGTGGAAGCACCAACATGGTCCTGCCTGGAATAGCTCAGAGGGCCACTATGTTGCCAGTCATTTTGAAGGCATCATATCATTCGCTACAAGATAATACTTGAAGGAGACTAACCCACTGATTGGCTGGGGGTGTTGACAAAAACAGGATAACTCCTGTCCCTTTCTGCGGGAGGTCATACAACTAATTAAATTCGACTTCTCTCAACTTTGTTCTTATTTTCCACGGGAAGGGGGCTAAACAGGGGCATCTTTCCTAACACGCCAACAGCTTCTCGAGAAGATACGACGACTTCAAACACGCTTCACTCCCAGCCGTGGGCTGCCCCATTCGAATGATTTGCTCAACAGGCAGCCAAGGCTATTGACTGACAGTTTTCCAATAGCTAGGTATTCACCCTACTGTGTCCATACACACAGAAACATGAAGTGTCTTAAGCAAGCTCCCTCTGAACTGGTGCTAGAGTGGCGGCCTCCGAACCCCAAGAGCAGGTTCAAACTCCATAGAGGTAGTCAGATTTTTGAAGAGTAGACAAAAGTCCACCTGACACTCCATGTTGTACAATGTCGACATGTGAAAGATCACTGGTGACATATTTGCAGTTTGACTTACTTTTGACTTATTTCCTAAATTCCAGGTGGAATATAGGGCCTCGACAAAATTTCTCCAGCTTGTTCTATCTGCCGCCAATGCTTTCACTTCCCTCCGTGTCTTGTTAACTCCAGCAATCTCCTTGTCTATGGTTCTCTTCCAGGTAATCCTCGGTCTGCCTTGTGGATTCCAGCTCAATGCCTGCCTTGTGATACTTTCTTGCGGTCTTCTCAGGGTGTGCTCAATCCATCTCCATTTTCTTCTCCTTATCTGTTCCTGTATGGGACTTTGACTTGTGGCCTCCTTGTGGTAATGTCTTTGGTCAATTTCCAAGTCTCACTTCCATACAGTAACACAGATTTAACATTTGAATTGAATATCCTTAGCTTCGTTTATATATGAATGTGAAGAGATCTCCATATTAGTTGTTAAAAGCTCCTTTGGCTTTATTTATAAGACTCATCACATCTCTAAATAGCACCTCCATCCTGGCTTACCATGCTTCCTAAATAGCAAAATTCCTCTACCCTTTCTACATCCATTCCATCTAGTCAAGCTAGAATTGTTACAATGGTTTATGCACATTTCCTTAGTCTTTTTGTTATTAATCTTTAAGCCTACTTCTTTAGCTTCTATTTTAAGTAATTCAGTTTAATTTCCATGTCCTGAAAACATTCTGCAAGAAGACAGAAATCATCCGCATAATCCAGTTCTTCCAATCAGTAATTTAATCCACACTGAATGCCACGCTTTCTATTTGTTTCCTCTCAGCATACAATCCAGTGTCATGATAAAACAAGATTGGTGACAGTAGACATCCTTGTCTTATTCCAGATTTTACAGCAAAAGGTTCAGACAGCTTCCCTTTATGTTCTACTTGACAAGTATATCCATCATACATTGCCTGTATAAGATGGACTATCTTTTGTGGAATTCCAAACTTTTCCATAACTTCCACATTTTCCTCCATTTGACAGAATCAAAGACCTTTTCAAAATCAATGAAAAGTATATACAGAGATGTCTGATACTCGCAAATTGTTCTTGATGTAGTCTCCTGTCAATGGCTAGTCTTATTCTGTTCAGTATGACTCTTGACATCACTTCCCCCCCACATGAGAGAGACGTTATTCTCCTCCATTTACTGCAATCTGGGAGGTCACCCTTCTTTGGTATCTTCTTCCACTCCTCAGGAAGATTTCTTCTTTCCATATTAGGGTTAAAAGTGGCTCCATGATTTCCACTGTTAAATCTGGATCTACCTTCAGGGCTTCTGGGATAATGTTATCTACACCTGGTGCTTTGCCACTCTTCATTTGTTTCACTGCTTGTGTAATCTCTTGTGTTGGTGGTTCTACCGAGACGTCTGCATCCTCCAAAACGGTTTCAACTACTTCATTTCTTGATTTCTCACCTAGATTATTGAGTACTTTCATGAAGTGATGTCTCCATCTTTCCAAATGTTCTGTCTCAGATGTCAAGGCTACTCCATTTGCATCTCTGACTGGTTTATCCTCTGAAAAGTTCCTCCTAGAAAGCTTTCTCATAATGACTTATACTTCATTGCTGTTGTCAACTCTTGCTGCTTCTTCTGCTTGTGTTGCCAGTTGGTATGTAAACACTTGTTTATTTCTCCACACTTTCTTCTTAACCTCCTTGTTGGCCTCCCTGTATTTTTCCATTGCTAATGCTTTCTGGTTTCTTGTTTCTTGTTCTACTGGAGTTGACGAGTGCCTTGCACTCTCTTCGCTTTTGGATTGAATCCCAAGTGTCATCCGATATCCATTCTTTCCTCCCTGGTTCTCTGTACCCCACTATTCCTTCACATGTGCCATGAAAGAGTTCCTTGACTGTGTTCTATTTAGTATTTACCTCTTCATCTGATTGTTCAATGAGGGCTTCAAACCTGTTCTTCAAATGTATCTTAAATTCATTTTGCACCTCAAATTTACCAAATGTCCCGGAGTTGAAATGTTTCATTCGTACTGCTGCCTGTTTTACTGGTGCTGCCACCTTCAATCTAATACAGGGCGCCAGAAAATGTTCTCCACAGCGCCTATGCGCTGCTGTGCGAGGCTGCATCAGCAGTTAAGTTGGCAACACGGCTGCTGCCGCTTTATCAAAACAAACAAACAACAAACAGTAAACTTTGTACTCGCACACCAGCAATTCATAACAGATGCTGAAAGTATTGTCCTTGTGTTCGAAGAGAGACTTCAACACGTCTATACATATTGTCGAAGACTTTCACTAAAGTTTCTTGAGTAATGCACTGATTTACTTGGACTTCACAGCATTATATCAGAAATTTCATCGATTTTTTTTTTTTTTTGTCTGTTAAAAGCATAGCCCTGCCTGTTCCCGGTACATCGTGAACTGAGCCGGTCACACGAAATTTATTTATCATCCCGAACGGTATCCCGGTTTGGGCACTTTGAATTAGGAAACCGTGCCTGAAATTTTAGTGTAACATTTTCTGTAAACCGATCCACCTTCGCGAAAAACGCATTCCACCAAAAAAAAAAACTCCCTCTTCAGTAGTAAACATTACCGCCCGTATTCTGTTGTACTATTTCAATAATCTATCTGAACGTTCGCTCACTGCAATACACACTCGATTTCACAGCCCACAGCTAACACGTGTGGCTCTTCCTGTACTGCTACCCTGTTGATCTTGGCCTGTTGGCAAGCGAGCGAGCGAGCGCAACAAATGTGACACCGAGCTGCCAACTAAACTGCTCATGCTACCTTACCCAGCAGCACACAGGCACTGCGGAGAACATTTCCTGGCGCCAGTTATCAGCAATCATAAGGTAATGCTCCACGTTCATACTTCACATCGAGGAGTGAACGTTTCCATCTTTTACTTATTGCCAAGTGATCAATTTGGTTTTCTGTCTGGAGATCAGGTGACACCCACGAGATCTTGTGGCAGTTCTTATGTGGAAACAATGATCCACCTATAACGAATCCAAAATTACTAAATAGGTCTATGAATCTCTGGCCATTATTATTTTCTTATCGTATTCTGTGTCTACCCATGATGATTTCTCTTCCTTCATTTTCACTACCAATTTTTGCATTTAGATCTCGAATCAATACCACAATGTCCTTCTTTATCCTTGCCAGTGTTGATGTCAGCATATCATAAAACTCCCCCTTCTCTTCCTCTTCTGCTACCTCTGTTGGTGCATAATACAGTACTATGGTCACAGGTCTATCTTTGGTTCTTGTTCGTAAAGTAATTACGCTGTGTGATACAGGGGTCCATTCCAATATGCTATTTTGCTTTCTTTGTAAGACACCTACTCCACTTGAATGCTGATCATTTCCTTCTCTTCCTGAGTACATGAAGACATCGCCCTCTTCTGTCCTCACCTCTCCATAGCCTGTACATCTTATTTCACTCACCCCAAGTATTTCCAGTTTATACCTTTTCATTTCTGCCATTTCTTCTCTCAGCCTGCCAGTTTCATACATAGTTTTCACATTCCAGAATCCGATTCGTGTCCTCCATTTCACTACAAAATTTGTCTCCATAAAATCCGGCCGGCATAAATTTCGTCTGGTTCCTATAATGAGTTTCATTCAGGTGTGCGAGTTATTAGCCCACAGCACCCTAAGTCCAGTGGAGGGGCTGCCTCCTGTCTGTGCTAGACCACGTGATTTTTCTGTAGTGGTTACCTCCCTTAACCTTTAAAAATCCCTATTTACCATAAGGCAGAGGTTTCTTCTTTGTTTATCCCCAAGAAGGATGTCTGCCACCTTCGCCATGCCAAAGGACTCCTCCTCCGCCGTTGCTGCCATTGAGGTCTTCACCAGAGTCCCGTTGGCCGTCACTTTTCAGTGTTCCTGTAGGGCCTTCACAGCTATCATAGTGGTATTGGGGCACACACAGTCCCCACTGTACACCACCCATCCAGGCAATCCCCTACTTCAGGCCATTGCCCACCTTCTACGACGTGGACGAGGGGTTGGCCTTGTGGGAGGCCATTTGCAATTTACCTGACAAAATTCATTAAAACTAAGTCACAGATGCCCAAAAGAGATCAGGTCTCTGCCATCTAGTAGGACTAGCGTAAAACAGAACATTAAACTGACTCGTACACAGTCCGATGGCAACAAATTTAAAATGCTTACATGTGGTTATTATTATTTACTGTCATAAGTAGGGCTCAGAAGTTGAAAAAGAAAAATCCTTTTTTTCTCAAGTGTCCGAAGGTGAGGTTCAACATAATACACTATATGTTCATTCTGGGTCATTGTAGGCCAGAATGGTGGGTTTTATTTGTCCTTCTTTTTCTGCATTTTTCAGCTTATTGGTCCTTTTTTTAGCCCTTTTTTTTACAGTATGGCTTGACATTGCCTGCTGCCATTTCTTGATGGATACAGTACTTTTGTATCCATCTCTTAGCACAGGCCAGAGTAAACTGTAGTTTCCACCGAAGTCCCAGTCTCATCCATGGCTGTGACAATATGGAAGCTGCTGGGGTATGGGTGGTGCTGAGTAATGACATTCAGAGCACGTCTAGTGCATCTGAGTGTTATGAAAGGTGTTGCTCAGAGGGTCAGTCGTGCTGCAATAGCACTTTCTGACCCAGTGAGGAAAGCAATGGCAAACTACCTCACTCCTCGTCTTGCCTAGTACGCCTCATTTTGGTGCTGCCATTGGTTTTTGCGGTTTCCTTATAACCGCATAACCTTTGGTGGTGCTATTTGAGGATCCAACCAGCCTCTGGGCTGCTGACCTAACAGACATGGCTTGACAGCTTTTTTTTCAGTTTCACCTTCTTTCGACAACATTTTTACTGCCCATTCTCAATTCAAATCATCATTAGGTCACCTCTTAAAAATCTTTTCTATAGTAAATACATATATGTACTTAACCATATCTGAAAGGAGAGCAAATGAAATGAAATGAATAAATGAAACTAGTGCTTGAAAAACCAGGGGTATCAAACTATGTGCAAGGTAAGTGAAATACTGAAAGGAAAAAATGTTGCTGTGTTTTTGAAGAGGAAGCTCCCACTTGACTGAAGTATGAACCCTTAACATCCGTTGATGTGGAGAGAATTTTCTCGATGTTTCGCAACACGCTGTCTTAAAACTGACAATCCTTTACATGCAAGAACCTGAAGATGACTACTGTGATATACTGCAAAGCCAACTGAGGTAAGGTTACAGAATTACAATTTCTGTAACCGTAGTGTGGTTGAGTCAAATATAATTCCAGTTATAATAATTTCAATTTCTTTCTCCAGGATGTACATTGCAGGTTCACTAAATTCATTCTAGGTGGAAAAATATATTTCGTTCTAAATTCTTCAATTCCTTTTGTAACAAACAGAGAATTCATTTTTTTAAATATTGTTAATGTGAAAATACATGTCTGAAAGAAGGATTCCATTTATAATTATATTTTTGCACTGTATGTTGATACCACTAGAATTTTGCATTTTTAAACGTTATATTCCTTCATTAAGTATGTAATTAAAATTATGAATTAATATAGATTGCATTTTTACATCCTTTTTTGCCAATTTTTACACCCTTTTTACAGGTATTCAACTTCCGAGCCCTAGTTGTAAGTAACGGACATTTATCCAAGTACGGTGGCCCACAGCTGGCAAACTAAGCATAGTCCATTTTCTTGAGAATTTGTCAGATTTTGTAAATATTTATAATCAAACCCCCACATTTGCCATCCCGTATCTCCAATGCTGTCGTAGAGAAAATAATGTAGTTCTATATAAAAACAAAGTTACTACACTAGTTATCTGAGCATGTATTAACACATTGGTAATATTTCCAAAAGTGAAAACATACGAGGGTTGGAGCAAAAGTCATGGCATACCGCCTACCACGTAGTGGTTCCTTAATCTTTCGAATGAGATCAAAGTCACAGGGCAAAATGTCGGGAGAGTATGGTGGGTGTTCCAATTCTTCCCATCTCCAACATCGCAGTAGCTGCCCTACACACTCTGCTTTATGTGGTTTTGCATTGTTGTGCAGGATTATTGCACTGTCCACAAGATCCAAACGTTTCTCCCGAACGTCACGTCGTACCTGTCACACCAGGAAGTCCCTGCAGTACTGTGTGGTCACTGTTCTGCCATGTGGAACAAAGTGGCAAACAATGACACCCCCAATGTCATACATGACGATTACCATGAATTTGACTGGGGAAGGATTCTGACGGACCCTCTGCCTCCTTGGATATCCAGCATGTCACCACTCCGCGGGCCGACGTTTCAGTTCTGGTGTGTATGCCCTGGCCCAAAATTCATCAATGGTGATTATTCGTGACAAGAGTTCATCACCGTCCTAATGCCAGCGTGCAAGGTGGTCGGAGCATATTGCATAGCGCACCCACCTTTGAACTTCCGTCAGTGCGTGCGGTACCCACCACAATGAGATTTTGAGCGGTTGCAGCTCATTACGCAATATCTTGTGGACGGTGCATTTCTTGATGCCACTTGCCCTCTAACTCCAGTAGCGTTCATCGTCTGTCTTCATCCAGAAGCTGCTCGATGACAGCACGTGCCACGTCGGTCTGCACACTGACAGATCGTCTGGAACGTTGCTCATCACTGGTTGACACACGTCCTTCCTGAAACTTTCCTACCCACCGTGCTACTGTATGGTATGGTAGAGCATTATTCCCAAGGGCTTCCACTAATTCACTGTGACATTCCATCGCATTTCTCCCTCGGAGAACAGCTATTTTGATGTAAGGGCGTTGCTCAACACGGGTTACTTCCGTCTCGCACTACACTCACCAACTGACTGATTTCACAGCCCTCGCTGCGCTGCTACCAGCTATCACAGAGCCATCTGTTGTTCTGCATACACACTATGCCTGCAGAACTTCCACACGACACATACACGTTTGTGATCAGTTCCAATATCTACAAGAGAAAAAAAATAGTTGCCATGACTTTTGCCCCAATCCTCGTATGTTTAAAGTTGTTAACAATTTACAAGTTATTTAAGGTGAACACGTTGCATATCAGGAGACAACTAATAATGCTCCTTTTTAAATGTTTTTCCTTAATTTGCTTATGTGTAACAATTTCTAAACAGAAAAGTCTCTTCACTGAAAAGCCACATTTACTAAAATATTGTGCCACAGCATCTAGAATTTACTGTAACTAGACTGAGAGGTTACCATGAAACGCTTGGTTCCAGTGCTGAGTTCCTCCAATCCCAAAGCTGCTTCTGATGTATCCCCATGTTCAAAGTATTCCAGTACAATGGATTCTACACTTTTACGGATCTCCTCCTCTGACATTTCAGGAATGATGGTCTTGAGTTCAATGTCTCCATTATCTAGGGAGTCGCTGTCATAGTTGGGATCGTTCATATCAACATCAGCCTCTTCAAGCTCTGAACCGAGCTTTCCCCAGACTCCCTTTCCACCAGCACCTCCTGCAAAAACAAATAACAAATTTAAAAAAAATGCAAAACATGTTTAGTCACACAGCAATATCAGTATATTACATCAAGAGTACTAGGTTGTCTACATCAGTACTGAGAAATACAGGATTAAAATTGATGAAAGAGGGTTGTTATTCCAGCAATTTGAAAATTCATGCCCAAGTCTGCATAAGAACGTTACTTTTCTAAATCCTCTAGAAAAATGTAAGCAATTCTTTTTTTTACGTCGGTCAATTTACAGACATGAGGCTGACGTATTTGAGCACCTTCAAGTACCAGCAGAATGAGCCGGAACCAAACCAAATTGTTCTCAGACCGTCTGAACTACTCCGCCCAGAAATTCCTATATTATGTAATATTCAGCAACACGAATGTAGCCATGTGCATCATGCAATAAGGCCAATACCAAAGAGGACAGACAGAATAGAAGGCCAGTACTCTCTAGTAATTCGACACAAATATAAGATCCAACTTTATGAGAAATGTGCTCTCAATTCTTTGACAATCATGATGAGTGCAATCCTTTAATGCTGACCATTCACTTCCAGAAGTGTTTTCAGACGTAACAAAAGAAAATCTTAAAGCCTCCACGTGGCGATAGCTTCACTAAATAACATGTGGCATCTCTGGAGTCGCCACGGCAACAGACCATTTTCGAGCAGCGTTAATCAACTTTTTCCAACTCTCATAGAAAAAAAAAACCACCAACCCTGCGGTGAGATGACCTTTCTGTCGCCAACCTCCGTTGAGGAGCTAACGAGTGATGGGTAAGGAGGTGGAAGTAATCGACTGTGACTGTGACCTATGAATAGGAACTGTCCCGGCATTTGCCTGGATGTGAAAATGGGAAACCACAGAAAGCAATTCTCATAACAACCGAGCTCGATAGCTGCAGTGGCTTAAGTTCGACCAGTATCCAGTAATCGGGTGATAGTGAGTTCGAACCCCTCTGTCGGCAACATTGAAGGTGGTTTTCCGTGGTTTCCCATTTTCACACCAGGCAAATGCTGGGGCTGTACCTTATTTAAGGACCGGGCGAGTTACTACAACAAGAATGGGGCGAACATTTCATCTGAACTAACACGGAAACTGGTGTTCGCAATGCCAAGCAGGTTAAAAGAAATAATGTACAGGAAAGGCAAACAAACGCGCTACTGATCGAGTTGGTGATATCTGTTTCTTCACTGAGCTGTGAACTCTTCTGGGATACAGTATGAATACATATGTCCAGACAAGTAGTGCCATGGAGTACGTTTTTGCTTTGTTACGTACTGTTATTTACTTCCAGTTTATTTTGTGCTTTTTAATGTACACTGCTGTACAAGGTATACGTTTGGGTTTTGTAATTTTGACCTGTACTCCATACTGGTCCAGCAATAAAGCATTTTGTTTTGGATGGGTTGGGTTATGAATACTTTTGTCCATTTCTGTAAATCCTGAGGGAAATAAGAGTGCCTCATCCAGACTGTGAGTTAAAATTTCTTATTACGTTAAAAACACGGGTTACATTAGATATATTGTTATGTAATCGGACTTAACGGCTTATTTGAATTCGGTGTATTTGAAAATTCAAGTCCAATTTATGCGTTTTTCCATTTTATGTAAATATGTATTGTGAAATAACACTGCTGAGATTTTTCCTATCAAATTTCATATCATAGGCAATGGAACAGGGCTATTCTATGAAAATAATTGTATAGACCATTATTTGTTGTTTAAAAATCTACATTTTTTAAACGATAACTGAATTTCATGACAGTGACAGTAAATGTTTTGTTATTGTTGGATGTTACCTTACTCCTAATCTCGACAAAAGAGTAGCGTTACAAAAACGTTGCAAAGTTTGGGCTGGGAAGACTTGGGAGAAAGAAGAAGAGCTGCTCGACTAAGTGGTATGTTCTGAGCTGTCAGCGGAGAGATGGCATGGAATGACATCAGTAGACGAATAAGTTTGAGTGGCATCTTTAAAAGTAGGAAAGATCATAATATGAAGATAAAGTTGGAATACAAGAGGACAAATTGGGGAAAATATTCATTTATAGGAAGGGGAGTTAGGGATTGGAATAACTTGCCAAGGGAGATGTTCAATAAATTTCCAATTTCTTTGAAATCATTCAAGAGGAGGCAAGGAAAACAACAGATAGGGAATCTGCCACCTGGGGGACTGTACTAAATGCAGATCAGTAGTGGTTGATTGATTCCCTCTTGTAGGTACTGAATTGTTCAGTGGAAAATTGTACACCTAGCCACTGATAAAATAACAAAAATAAATTAACGACAAAAATAATAATCGCAAAACAAACAGTACGACTCCGCGTGATAGGCTACCACAAAAGAGATTGAGAGCAAGCTCAACCACGTTCAGGAACGTACTGTCACTCCCATGGGAGTAAGCACAAATACGGTTTGGAGAGTATCAAAGCAGAAATTTACTTCCCCGGAAGAAAGTTAGCCACACCAGACAAAAGAAAGGTCATATTCTGACTAAATGTGGTTACCTTTTCCCGGTGAAGTATCGTTTTTCTATGATGTACCGTTAAGAATTTGGCGTTAAACAATACAACTACCAATCAGTATTATAACTAGAATCCTGCATGGATGCGGTTATCCGCCAAGTTGTCTTGATATTGTTATGTGAGAATGATGAAATATAAAGAGCCTTGAATCCATAAAGCCTTAAATCTGACCCAAGCCTAACTGGCTCCTGTCCGGAATTAGTGGAAGGAACAAAAATTCCGAAAGGGGACCGCTGAATACGTCTGCAGTTGTCGCAAGAGGAAATCCCTCACAAACCTGCAGGGGATCTCGAGCCACGTTTCCCCCCTGATCTATCAGTTTCAATACCTCGGGTGTAATATAGTTGAAATATCCGAGGATAACCATTTGTCCGACTCATTGGCTGAATTGTCAGCGTACTGACCTTCGGTTCAGAGGGTTCTGGCCGGGTCGGGGATTTTAATTGCTTCTGATTAATTATTCTGGCTCGGGGATAGGGTTTCTGTGTCCGTCCCAATACTCTCCTCTTCATAATCAGACGACATACCACACTACCAACCACCACAGAAACACGCAATAGTGATTACATCCCTCCATACAGGGTTGGCGTCAGGAAGGGCATTCGGCCGTAAAACAGGGCCAAATCCACCCGCTACCCCACAGGTGTGGGAAAAAGCTGTAGAAAAAGAAGAAGAAGAATACGAGGATAACCATTTGCGAACGACTTCCTTAGGAGTGACTGACAGTGTTGATTTAAGTTGTGCAATTATTTATATGTTAAGCATTCGTTCAGCCATTATTTTATTACCGATTAATGACGTCTCATAGTTATTGGCAATGACGGCTGCTCACTTAAATGTTAAAAATACCATAAACTTAGGAACGATTCCAAGTTTATTGAATTCCATTAGTCCTACATGTTTTATAAAACACTCATCCAGCATTGAAGAATGATATATCGCGGGCAGTGGTAACTGTGGCAACGCAACACACGTTGTAGTTTCTGTCTTCGCCGCTCAAATGTCAGGCCCCTAGTATAGTTACGCCTATCACGGCCATTTCAAGTAAAGGCTGAAGTCTAGGGATAGAAGGCAAATGGTTCGACTCCCAGCACACGGAAAGGGGAGGGTGTGGGAGGAATATAACAGCCCGGATGACCCAAGTGCCGCTGACCTCCAATGAACTGGGCCAAGCCGGACCAGGACAGCAACCGGTTTTTCCGAGGGCACCGCCCGATCCTTCCCGAACCAGATTGGGAGCAGTGTCCTATTATACCCGATCCATGTACCCACTGCTTTTACTGCATATATGTTCTCCTGGATCCTGATGGAGCCGGGTTGAATGGCAATTTATAAATTAAAATTTATGCTTACTACAATATCAGTAACTAAACAAACTGTAACAATTTTCTTGAGAATGCAAATTATATATCGCAGTAGTATCGGCAAAGTGTGCGATTATCGTCAATTGTTCGTATGTTGGTCATACGTGATTGAAAATAAAGCGGCGATAGTCTGTATGTTAAGACCAATTTCAAGATTCGTCTGGAAGTGAAGAGGTCAACTATGGAAAAACATTTATAAAGTGGCCAAAAATGATTTATGATCAGGAGTTTTACTTGCAAAATAAATTACAACAAAACAAATTATCACAATCGATTATTTTCTCTAAATAACATTCATTCTGGGACAAAAGGTAGATCACGCGGCATTCGAACTAGACGAAGGGATCACAATGTTTCGAAGTTCATTAGAAAGGGTAGTCTACGTAAAAACAGAAAAAATTGGTGTTGCTGCTGCATACTCTTTCTTTCATCGAAGCCGCGCCTAATCTCTAGTTATTACGAAATAATCTCTAACTACTTTTTTAATTGCGATTGTTGTTATAATGATGGCTTTTATTTTGATGTGGTAATGAAAGCGAGTGTTGCCTTAAAAAAAAAAATCACAATGAGATCAAGTTATCACACGGTATTTCTCATCTACTAATTTCTTAACTCCCCTGCCTGAAGACTTCACGGTTTGGAACTCCACGGTGAGAGGCAAATAAGGATGGATCAGACAGTTAACCCCAAGTAAAAGGACAGTGTGTCCAGACACCATCTTACAAACTCACCCAACGTTCCCCTGAACATCACTGTCGACACATCGGTACTGTTCAGAACCAGAAAATGTGAACATGAATGTGTTGATAGTTTATAAATATGTAATCGGATAGTAGCGCTAGCGTGAACGTTCACTCGTGTAAATTATACTATTATTATTCAGATACTAAAATTATACCACAAGTAATTAATCGTGAATTGTGAATTAAGATAAACAGGTTCACGAGACGAGCTGCAAGTAAAAGGAACATCACATCCAACAACAAATCGAAGAACGAAGTCGGAAAAGAACAAGTGTTAAATATACAGTGCATAACAGTCTTGTTTGTACACCCGACTTAGCAGATTTAGTGTCTTTATAATTTCTAAATAGTACAGAACCAATGCACGAGACTTGAGTAAGTTATTGTACAAGGTGTTGATAACTTAATGCTAGAAATCAACAGTCCCGATACATCATTTTAAAAGAATAGGAGTGAAATATGTTGTGTAGTGGCCCATTTGCTTGCAACAGTCTTGTTTGTACATGTTCACTCCTTTGTATTCGCTCGAGAACACTCCTAGTTAGCTGGTGTGTATCTGTGCTGTGCTAGTGTGTATAGTTTTGCAGTTACTGCACCAGGCCGTGAGTTACATAATGGATAAAAGAACAGAGTTAAGCGACGAACTAACAAGTGTAAGTGTATCTCTAGGATTGCAAGGGTAATCTTTGCGTGAAATTGGACGCAAAATAAATAAACGGCATTCCACAATACACTGTGTGTTGAACAAATTCAGATATAGAGGAACCACAAAGAATTTGCCAAGAAAAGCAAAAGAAAAGTTACTGAATAGGCGAGATGAACGTTATGATGTGAAACAAGTAAAACAAACACAATTAAGTCCGCGTAATGGTGGAAGAAAATGTGAATAAGAAAATATCAAGTCAGAAAATTCGTAGGGTATTTTGGGAATATGAGTATCACGGTAGACGACCACGAAAAGGCCGTTTGCTGCTAAGAAAAATCGACGAGCCAGAACGAAATTTTGCAGAGAGTTTGGAAACAAGGATTGTATGTTCTGGAATAAAGTTATTTGGTCAGAATAGACCAAAGTACCTATACGGTTCGGATGGAACAGTTATGTATGGAGAAAAGTAAATACAGCCAATAAACCTGAAAATAAGCTACCCACCCTAAGTCATCGAGATGGATCAAATATGATTTGCGGGCGCATATCTTCTTGTGGAGTGGGTCATATCAAAATCATCAATGATATCATGAACAGATGAGGTTATTTAAACATGTTAAGGAACAATGTCAAACAGAGTGCAGTTAAATGGGGTTGGGGTCTCGCTACATCTTTCAGCAAGACAATGACCCCAAGCACACAGCTGATATTTGCAAGCAGTGGCTGATATGGAACGTACCAACGCAAATGCGAACTCCTGCCCAATCCCCGACTTGAACCCCATAGAACATTTGTGGGTCAATCTAAAAAGAAGGACCAGGCGAGTTGGCCGTGCGCGTAGAGGCGCGCGGCTGTGAGCTTGCATCCGGGAGATAGTAGGTTCGAATCCCACTATCGGCAGCCCTGAAAATGGTTTTCCGTGGTTTCCCATTTTCACACCAGGCAAATGCTGGGGCTGTACCTTAATTAAGGCCACGGCCGCTTCCTTCCAACTCCTAGGCCTTTCCTATCCCATCGTCGCCATAAGACCTATCTGTGTCGGTGCGACGTAAAGCCCATAGCAAAAAAAAAAAGAAGGGTTCATGCAAGAAAACCCCAATCACTTGACCAGTTAAGAAGTATAGTCAACAAAGAATGGGGTAAAACCGACCCTAAAAGATGTGATAAACTGGTTCCTTCCATGCAGTGAATGTCCAAGGCAGTTTTCAAGGCCCGAGGACACTCATCGGAGTATTAAATCCAAAGTAACAAGAGTTTTTGAGTGAACTTTTCATTTTCTTCTGTAAGTGTACAAACAAGATTGTTGCACGATAAAACGTCCAGTTTTGTTAAATTGTAAGATTACAGATCTTTTTTTATTATTTACATTGTTTTATTAGTGTATCTATTACGATAGGGGCAATGAAATACAACACAACAATTGTATACAAAAATTTAACCGTTATTTCGTTGCAATAAGTTGGTGTACAAACAAGACTGTTATGCATTGTAAATGGAAGCACGGCCAGGGTTGCCAATCTGGTGATTTTGTCACCAGATCTGGTGTTTTCAGGAAGACGTATGGTGACAAAATTTGAATTTTGCGACAAGTCGAAAATATGGTGTTTTTCTTTAAAATTTGGTGACATATTTGGTGATTTTATAATAAAATGTCAATTTAAAAAAGAACTACTGTCATGAGATGTATAACTTAGTAAAATATTATGACCTATGATATAAAATATGATCTTAACATGTTTACGTAAGCGACTCGCTTGACAATAAAACCAGCGCCATTGTCGCGTGTGAGCAAGAGCGCTGGATTTTTAACAGCATCAGTGTTGTATTTCCGTGCATTATTGATCTTATTATTAAGGTGAATAATAGCGCGGTCGACATCATTCTTACTTGTAACAGTTGTAACTGGAAAAGTTAGAAAGAATCATGCGAGGAGTCCAGCTCCAGTGCCAATGTCGCTGTTAAAGATAGTGCGCTGGACTTTTGAGTTGTGATTGTGTGGTAGTGTCTACTTCTTAATTTATGTTAAATGTGTTAATTACAGAGTTAGTGTAGTTGGGAACCATGGGGAAGCCTCAGTATAAACAGCGATTTAGAGAGGAATGGCTTAAGGATGATAGGTATAATAAGTGGTTACTAAAAGTAGAAGGAAATGCCACAAAAGGCTTTTGCAAATACTGTAAAACTCAACTAGCTGCTAAATTAGGAGATATTGAAAAACATAGGAACACTGCTAAACACCTCAAGGCAGCCGAACCCTTTAGTTCTAATAGGCAGAAAACTTTAAATTTTAAACCAGTTAATATTGAGACAAATTTAGTGGAAGGAAGAACGGCACTTTTCATAGCAGAACATTGCTCGGTTCAAGTGGTTGACCATCTTAGCGAGTTGTGTAAAGTGAATTTTCCCGATAGCAAAGGGATTAATAATTTGAAGTTGCATCGTACAAAATGCACTGCTATAATACAAAACGTGTTAGCTCCTCATTTTGAAAAAGACTTGATAGATGATTTACGTGAAAGTGAAAACGGTTATAGTTTGTTGTTGGATGAAACGAATGATAGTTCAGTTACCAAGTTACTAGGCATTGTTATAAGATACTATTCAAAAAGAAAAAAGAGAGATTGTCGTGACATATCTACAGTTAGTAGAGTTGTCAGAATGTACAGCTGATGCTATAGTTGAGGCTTTGGAGAAATGTCTGTGTAATAAAGGTTTGGATTTGACTAAATACAAGCAATAGGAACAGACAATGCGTCTGTTATGGTAGGCATAAATCATGGCGTGTATGTAAAGTTAAAGGCTAAAGTGCCAAATCTACAATTAATCAGATGCGTTTGTCACTCTCTACAATTGGCAGTTTCACATGCATCAGGGTGTTTACCGAGGAACTTAGATTTCCTCATAAGGGAAAGTTACAATTGGTTTTCACAATCATCTCTACGGCAGGTTGTATACAAAGAACTATACGAGACAATAAATGAAGGCGACTCTCCCCCGAAATTAGTACAGTTAAGCCAAACTCGGTGGCTGTCCATCGAAAGTGCAGTGACAAGAATAATGCAACAGTGGACCGAGTTAAAAACACACTTTGAAATCGCTCGTCTTAAAGATCGCTGTTATACAGCCGATATTTTATATTCAATGTATAGCGACCCTCAGAATTACTTGTACTTGTCTTTTCTGAAGCCAATTTTGGTTGAAGTGCAGACCGTAAATAAGAAGTTCGAAAGTCGAAACCAAGATCCTACAAAATTATTAGGTGACCTAATCCTTCTCATTAAGTCATTATGCACCAAGGTTCTACTGTCCACTGTCAAAGTAGATGTCCTAAAAACAGAAATTAATAATCATCTGGACCCAAAGCCCTATCTAGGTTATGATTTCGAAACTAAAGTATCATCGTCCTCGCTTTCTGAAGACCAACAGAAACAACTACGCGATAGATGCGTGCAATTCATTGTTGAACTTATCCAACAATTGAGGCAAAGATTACCTGAAAATATAGGGATCCTTGAAAAAATGTCTCTCTTTTCACCCGAAAATTGTTTAAGGCCTTTTAAGTTGCAAATTATTGATATAGCACAACTCTTTCATGCTGACAATAATGTTATTGCGAAAGTAAAAAACCAGTGGAGAAATCTGCATCATATCCAGTGGACTGAAGTTAAGGACACTGTGAAATTTTGGGCAGAAGTTGATATGTATAGGGATTCAACTGGTGAAAACCCTTTCAGCGAACTTGCAAATTTAGCTATATCGACTCTCGTACTTCCTCATTCTAATGCGGATGTAGAACGAGTGTTCAGCCAAGTCAATATAACTAAAAATAAACTGAGAAATAGAATGTCAATACAAACTCTCCATTCGGTCTTGTGTGTAAAATTTGGATTGAATAGGACAGGGAAATGCTGTTATACATACGATCTACCGAAAGAAGTACTGCAGAAAATAGGCACATTAGAGTCATATAACTATCCGGGTCAAGTACCCTCAACTTATACAGATCAGCCATAAATAAACAAATATAGTACAGTTTTTAATTTGTGTATATAGTTTGCAATTAAATACACTTATGTTAGGATTGCGACAATTGATAACACGCAGTGAACATTTTATTATTGTAATAGTGCTAGTGTTTGAGTGTGACTTGTATTCAATTAATCATATGGCTATAATATAGGCTAGACCTATCTTTACAAGAGGACACCATTAGACTTACTAAACTTTAGAGGCAGAACAGCACAACTGAAAGGAGGTAAGTGTAAATTTAATGCATTATATTACTACATCTGGAGAATTTATAGAGTTTTCAAATCCAGATCTGGAGATTTCTGGTGTTTTTCAAATCCATATGTGGTGATAATGAGTATCTAGGAGTTGGCAACCCTGAGCACGGCCAAGCTCGCCTAAAACCTTAAACTGAGAGAAAGAGAGAGAGAGACTGATTTAGTAACACTCGCCGTACCATTCAATTTGGGTAGTAAATATCGGTGATATGAATTTGCATTAAAAAAGGAGACTAGAGAATTAAGAAAGAAGGGTGTTCGCTACCCTGCAGGGCACCAACCAATGTTCAACCCCATTGGCGCACACGGCTGCGCAGATATGTACAATAGTCCTACGTACTTCCAACACATTGGGCACGAAGGGACTAGGAACGTCGCAATCATCAATCAGAAGTGCTCACAGAGAGTAACTCGTGTAATTCGAGTGCACAGTAGTGCGAATCTCTCAAAGTAATCTGGGTCTACAAACGTGCGTATGTCCTTAATTCCTCATTGAGCTTGAAAGCCGACTTAATTATGAATATAATTTTTGATCGTTAATTGACTTGATACTTGAGGTTAGTATGTTGATGGTCATGTCTCGTGATTTCAATATGTGACTAGTCAAGTTGGCAGCAATGATGATCCATTAAAAAAGGATAATAGGGCGGCGATATTTGCTTTTTAGTGTACAGTCTGACGTGAAGAGTACTATAGTAAAGTTGTTCAAGCAAGCAATGAACAGTACGCGGCCTGGGAAATACGTCTCTGCCTGATAGTACCCTGAATATAATTCGAAACTATATTTACGTCACGAATTGCTCAGTACGCTAGAAGAACTGGGAGGCATCAACAATTCACTTTTCTGACTTAAGAGCACACTGCCGACACAAAGGAGGCAATTACAGTGAAATTCTGAGATCGCTCATCAAGGATAGCCACAATACGAGAACGGGGAAAACGCCCGTTTGAGGTTACCGAGAAGGACTCGGCCATGCAAAGTATGATGAAATGAAATGGCGTATGGCTTTTAGTGCCGGGAGTGTCCGAGGACATGTACGGCTCGCCAGGTGCAGGTCTTTCGATTTGACACCCGTAGGCGACCTGCGCATCATGAGGATGAAATTATGATGAAGACGACACATACACCCAGCCCCCGTGCCAGAGAAATTAACCAATGGTGGTTAAAATTCCCGACCCTGCCGGAAATCGTACCCGGGACCCCTGTGAACAAAAGCCAGCACGCTAACCATTTAGGCATGGAGCCGGATGCAAAGTATGATAATCAGAGGAGATACGAAGGTAAGAATCTGTTTTTCGAAGGATTAGGAAAGAGGTGTGAAACTAAAAAATGGATGAAGATATAGTTGCAAATAGGAGGCTGGGACTCCGAGACAGTCAGTCTACAATGAAGATGTATGGCAGTGTGAAAGGCCATTCCATAGAATTCCCAAGTTCACGGTTTTACGTCAACAGTTCGCCATGTTAAAATACGAATTCTTCGGTGGCTTCAAGAGACTGTTCAAGACTTGTCATTCAGTGTGTATTTTATTTACCGATATAATGAGCTTCATAAGAGAGGTGAAATAATATACATTTACGGGCAAATTGAACGCCCGGCGCGATCATGCGAGGTCGCTTCTGGTTCCTATCGTAAAGGAAGTGCTCTGAGAGAAGTGTTCCTCTTATCACGTAAGTTGATGTTAATAACGTATTACTATGGTGTTATATTACTTACTCAATTTATTACGTAGGAGGCTGCCATATATCATTTCCAGTGCTGTAACATCACCCGAGTTCTGGACAATGGACAAACATCTCGGGTCATTTCGTGCTTTGCCGAACAGGTTGGTCAGGAAGTGGCCACTCCTCCAAAAACTGATTTTTTTCATACCCGCCGAAACAGAGGCGTTTCAATGAGGTAACTTTTGAGTGCACGAGGGCGCTTTTCTGTGCGCAAACATGGCTACTGATCATAGTGCGTATACAATCGAGCAGGCGACTGGCGATGCAATGGAGGCAATTCACACATTCGCTTCCGTATCCGACCGGATTAGGTTTCTTTTTTTGCTAGGGGGTTTTACGTCGCACCGACACAGATAGGTCTTATGGCGACGATGGGATAGGAAAGGCCTAGGAGTTGGAAGGAAGCGGCCGTGGCCTTAATTAAGGTACAGCCCCAGCATTTGCCTGGTGTGAAAATGGGAAACCACGGAAAACCATCTTCAGGGCTGCCGATAGTGCGATTCGAACCTACTATCTCCCGGATGCAAGCTTACAGCCGCGCGCCTCTACGCGCACGGCCAACTCGCCCGGTAAGGATTAGGTTTCATGTGTATAAAATACCGTATTCGACCTTAGTCGGATTTGAATTCGCGCCAACTTTGCACATTCAAAAGTACGTTAGATGACGCAGTATATCAGTTTTCCGGTAGATAGCGGGCAGATGAATATTTTTAGTGAAGCTTACGGGTAATTTCCCGCGTTGTGGCCTTTGTGATCTAAGTAAACACGTGCTATTCTCGAGTTCTCTTATCTGCGCAGTTGAAAATCAAGTGGCGCTGAGTGATGTAACGAGTAGATATGGCAAGCAAAGAATTTATATCCCTCGAACAAGTGACCGAGTTATTGCAAGCTGAAGATTCGGGTGATTATCTCATTCCGGAATTAGATTCTAGTGACAGTGACAGTGAAAATGAGGGGGCAGAGACTTCCTTATTTTGCGCTGACAATGACATACCAACCGTGTCTCCGACGAGTCGCCAAGTTATCATCCCCCTTTACCAAAGTTCGTGGCCAATGCAGGTTTAAATATCGGCGTTCAGAACAGTGACGATGCGATATGTTTCAATAAATTTTTGTCAGAGGATTTTATGACGTATGTTTGTGAGCAGACAAATCTGTACGCAGAACAGGTAATTAGTACCGCGCCACGCCCATTCACGAAGTATTCAATAATGCTGACATGGAAACCAGTTTCAGTGTCAGAAATGAAGCAATTTTTAGGGACCGGGCGAGTTGGCCGTGCAGTTAGGGTCGCGCAGTTGTGAGCTTGCATCCGGGAGATAGTAGGTTCCAACCCCAATGTCGGCAGCCCTGAAGATGGTTTTCCATGGTTTCCCATTTTCACACCAGGCAAATGGCGGGGCTGTACCTTAACGCCACAGCTGCTTCGTTCCTTCCCACTCCTAGGCATTTCCTGTCCCATCGTCGCCATAAGGCATATCTGTGTCGGTGCGACGTAAAGCAAATAGTAATTGTTAGGGGTAATGTTTATTCATTGAATTATTAGAAAGCCAGCTATAAAAAAGTACTGGGCGGAGGATCCCACTTTTGAAACTCCACTTTTTTTCTAAAACAATGCTTAGGAACCGCTTCGAAAGTATAATGTCCTTCCTTCATTTCAATGACAACAGGCAGCACGACATTGCAGATAGGTTCTACAAAATTAGGCCGATACTACAGGGTCTTTTATATGGCTTGCTCCGTGTGTCAGGGGAACACCCACGGAAGGCGATAGCCGGGTGATTCATTTGCCGAGAGATATATTGCTCTGAGTGGTGCTGCGGAGCCAGCTAAAAACAAAAGACCCTGTAGAACAGCTTAGTGACCAGTTTCCTTTAGTGTACACCCCAGAGCAAAACCTGTCACTAGATGAAGGAATGCTGGCTTGGATATGGCGCCTTCGAATCCAGTGCGGCATCTAGAAAATCGCTGGGCTGCGAGACAATGCCCGCGGACGAGCTGCGAGAGAATGTATTAAAAGTGAAATTCCGAGATGGCTCCAGTGCTTGAATCACGGACGGGGGAAACGTCCGTTTGAGGTTACCTAGGAGAGTAATGGTTTCGGCCACGCAAAGTACAAGAAGCAGAGGGAGACTATGTTTTAAATGATCTGTGGAACGAAAAAGGGCTATAAAGATCTAGTTGCGAATAGGAGGCTTAAGGACCGAGGCACACACAGTCTACAACGAAGACGAAGACGTACGGCAGCGTGAAAGACCACCCCACAGTTGCCGGCCGATACGCTGTGAAGGCATCAGTAACGAAATCCGTGAAATCAACTCTGAAAAGCCTGCAGATATTCGCAATCTTCACTTAACCATGATGGATCACATGACATACGACCGAAGCCTTTCCGATAGTGGTGCACGTCAAGTGGCATGTAGAATGCTTCTTGCATGGGGCAGTTCCCAACGTACCCATGACGTCATCTTCACAGACGAATGCACTATTAATTGCAATTTACATTCTCAAAGCATCCGTATTTTAAGTAACGACGGACACCCCCCCCCCCATGTGTTAACTAGAAACCCACCGCACGCGATGGTGCGAGTGAGACACACTTTTAGCCAGCAAGATGGAGCATCGGCGTACTTCGCACTGTGTATGCGTTAAAATCGGAAAAAGAAATTTCCCAAGCGTCGGTTTAGAAAAGAGTCTGAAGATTTATTAGCTTCATTTATCTGGTCTGCACAGAATCTCCATCTGACACACTGAGGATTCAAGAGGCACGGAGTCGGAATCGCACAACGCACCATTTGTCAGAATATGGCAATAGTACAACAATGACGTTCTCCATACCGATGTTCTGGACTCGTGCGTCAACAGGTACGTGACCAAATCACACACTCAGCCATATTGTTGAAAATAGAAGAGAGTGTACCCACTCTAAACTATAAAGCGCTCAGCCAATCCGATTCGAGCTGGCGACAATCTGAAAAGACAACTTTGGCAGCAGACTAGAAGTGTGACAGTAACTGCTTAACAATATCAGCGGGACCGACCTACAGTTTACGGCTTTCTGCAGGAGACAATCGAGCGTATAGGCAGTACGTTGCATGTCCTTTATTCTTATTCTCTCCACTGAAACTAGCACGTTCAATTGCGGCATCAGTTTAGTCAAGTGTTGATACACTCCTATGTTATTTCTTATTCATTCACGAATATTAAGAACAACTGAGGGAAAAGAAACCTACGAAAATAGTGCGCGAACAAAATAGAAGCCTAGCATTATACAGCATCAGGCCCAGACACCCCCATTTTTTTCCTAATTCAGAGGAAGATAATATTACGGTGCAACTCGGAACGGTTCATTCATCCTGTTGCTCACTGTAAGACGGCGCGTGGGTGGAGACCACCAACAAGCAGTTCGTATTGATCCTGCTCGAAAGAGCCCGCACTTCGGGAGCATAGCACACTAACACGTTCTTCTTACCTCTTTTCAAATTTAGTTAGATTAGATTATACCGTATTAGACATGTTTGCGAAATGAATAACGGGTTTAGTTTAGTTTAGTTTAGTTTATTCCCTTTCTTATATGGCGGGGCTCAGGCCTGCTATTATGCCAAACCATATTACACAACAGCTTTATACAATTTACAGAATAATGTACATAAAATCATTATTAACATATATTTCTAAAAATCACTATTAATTTACTTAACCTCTATAATTTTGTACCCTTATTGATAATTAAGAGCTAATTATTAAATTTTTACGTTTGTGAAATCTACTTTTACATATTTGAGTACCACATTAACATTTCCTTTTGAATAGCCTCGGATTGCCTATGCCTCTAATTTCAGCTGGGATTGAGTTCCAGGAACGTATGGTAGCAGGTATGAATGAGTTGTTGTACGAGTTACTGTGGTGAATGGGAATGGACAAGAGGGAACGTGTGGATGACCTTGAGGGAGCTCTATCGGAAGGGGAGAGGTATTTAAAGTCTGTTCTAAGATAGTCTGGTTTGCTTGTTTGCAGAATACTGTGGAGAAGGGAAACAGCGTGGTATTTACGTCGTTCAGTCAATCTTAGCAATGACAGCTGAGAGAAGAAAGGGCTAATATGAGTTTGGATTGGGATATTTAATACGAATCGAGCACACGCATTGTAGGCTCGCTGTAGTCGACATGAAAGTGTTTTGCTCATACTATTATAAACTACATCTCCGTAGTCAAATATTGGAAATATTAGACTCTGTACTAATAATTTTCTTGTGTTTCTTGGAAGGAAGTCCCTCATCCTTTTTGCAGAATGTAATGAGTAGAATATTCTTTGACAAATTTTTGTGACATGTTCCGACCAACTTAAATATTTATCGAATACTACTCCAAGGTTCTTTACATGATCGCTAAATGTTACTGATATTCCACTGAGCATAACACTGGGTATAGACGTGTTTTGTATTTTAGCATGAGATTTATACGTGCCAATTATGATGGCCTGTGATTTTGATGGGTTCACTTTCAGGCCATGCCTGTTGGTCCAGTCATTAACATTTGCTAGGTCTTCGTTTAACTTAGCGAAGTCATTAGGCTTTGTGTGAATATATAACTGAATATCATCTGCATACAGGTGATATTTACAATTGGTCAGCGTCTCAGATAAGTCGTTCATGTACAATGAGAACAAAAGTGGTGACAATACTCCTCCCTGAGCCACGCCCATCTTAGTGGTTTGCCACGAAGATGTATCGTTTCCCACTGATACGCGCTGCTGACGATCACTAAGATAGGAGTGTACCCAGGTTAGAGTGCTGTAAGAAAATTTCAGCGCCTTAAGTTTAGCGAGTAATATGTCTCTCTCTACACAATCGAAGGCTTTGCTTAAGTCCAAGAGAACAAGTATAGTCATTTGTCCTTTATCTATAGCTAGTTGCATGTCATTTGTCACTTTAACTAATGCAGTGGTAGTAAAGTGGTTTTGTCTGAATCCCGATTGATATTTGTCAAGTAAGTTGTACTGTATAAGATATTCAGTCATTTGTTTATGTACTATTTTCTCCAACAATTTTCCTAATATACGAAGGATACTTACAGGACGATAATCTTCCGGACTGTTGGGGTGGTTGTTTTTAGGGAAAGGTCGGATGATTGCATGTTTCCAATTCGAAGGAAATACTCCAGTCATGAGTGAGTTATTAATGATATGCGTGACCGTTGGAAGTATGATATCTATGATTCTTTTTAAAAGAGACAGGTTGATTCCATCATGGCCAGTGGACCCTGACTTTATGTCACTGAAGACTTCCCTAACGTCACTGGGGGACTGTAAGGATTCCAGCAAGATATAACAGATATCCTGGATTTAGGAGGTCAAATGGATTGCACTGGCAAAAATGAGTGCAATTCGACTAGACAGAAGAGTAACTGAATGGGTGGCTATATTTCTAGAAAATAGAATTCAGAGCATTAGAGTAGGCGAATCTTTGTCTGACCCTGTAATAATTAAGAAGGGAATTCCTTAAGGGAGTATTATTGGACCTTTATGTTTTCTAACATGTTGTTGTTGTTTGAGTCACTGTGATGTTTGGGACATCACTGCATGTTTTTAATTATTGAACTATGTAATTAATTGATAAGATGTGTATATTTAATCACTGATAGGTCATGTTTAAATTAATATATATATAGGGATTTTATCATCCATTTCAATCGTCATTTCATTTCTTTGTATCGCGGCTATAACGTATTCTGAACGAACAAATTATTGGGTAAAGTATTTCAACATCATGCATATTTATAACTTGCAGTAAATTTTCCAATAGCCGTTGTGAGGTGACCAGAGTCAGAATATAAATTTCAGCCCAATTCCAGGAAAAGTACGTCATCTAGGTTACGAGAGACCTTATCCTCTCTACCTCATGAAGAGACAGTTGATACATTATTAACACCCACTTTTCAAACTCCGCTTCGGGACGCTTTATTTCAGCGGGAAAGTTCAGCCTATGTGAATGAACGTAATGAAGCAACGTGATGGATTCACAGCAATACACCGGAAAAAGGATGAGACCTCTAATCTTACTGGACCATGTGATATGGCTGATGGAAGGAGACTTTTGAACCGATATATACCACCGACAAGAGCTGGAGAGGACATTCAGATTCTGATTCTTATTCATTTTGAGATTCACATTCACATTCTTATTGGACATTCTGATTCTCACTCTTGGAAGACACTCTTACTACGATTCTACGTCTGCACGTCGGAGAAGATTTTAACTTAGTTCACTTCGCATCTGAGTATATTCTACTCAAAAGTTACTCTCATTGGGATTTGTTATCTCAATGACGAGAGGTAGTCAACGGGAGACCGGTTTTGACTAGTTAGGGGAGGAGAGCTTTTATTATGAACTTAGCTACGCTACTGTTCCGTAATACGGAAGAATACGAGTGTATTCTCTCCATGAACATAACCCATGGTGGTTTTGCATTTAAAATTAGGACTCATTACGACTTTATGTACGGAGTACAGTAGGATGTTTTAAAGACAGTAAGTAGGACTGGAATCCAACAACAGATGAAGCAGCCGGCACGAGAGATCCACCCACCTTCAGCTTCAAGACAACAGTCTACAACTGGTGAGCTAAAGGCATAAGTTACTGCAAGTCTTCGCGCAACAGTTCATTTTAAAAAATAATTTCATTCAATTTTTCTTTTGCTTCCGTAAGTTCAGATTTCGTTAAAACACCGTTACGTCACGTTTTTCATCTTAATAAACAGCTGTTTTAATTTTTATGTTCTGAAATTATTATTAATGATCCTTAAATTCCAAGTTAGTGTACTTAATGATTTGTGTTCCGTTCACCTCACCCCTGGGAGTTTTTGAGTCTCATTACGTATTATTATTATTATTATTATTATTATTATTATTATTATTAATTATCTACTTTTGTTTTCAAGCCATAAGCTTGAAGACTGGCGCCCTTGGGATACTGTTTATGGAGAAACAATGACATATCATTTATTTATTTTAATATTAAAGTGACCCGCCACGTTATAATTTTGTCAAACATCTGTAGGCCAAGTGGGTACGTCACATCATCAGTCAATAGACTGGTTTGATGCAGCTTCCATGCCACCCTATCCTGCGCTAACCTTTTCATTTCTAGGCAGCTATTGCACCCTACATCTGCTCTAATCTGATTGTCATATTCATATCTTGGTCTACCCCTACCGTTCTTACCGCCTACACCTGCTTCAAAACCAACTGAACACGTCTTTGGTGTCTTACGATGTGTCCTATCATTCTAGCTCTTCTTCTCGTCTGATTTAGCCAAATCGATCTCCTCTCGCCATTTCGATTCAGTATTTCTTCATTCGTGATTCGATCTATCCACCTCACCTTCAGCATTCCTCTGTAACACCACATTTCAAAAGCTTCTATTCTATTTCTTTCTGAGCCAGTTATCGTCCATGTTTCACTTCCATACAATGCCACGCTACAAATGAAAGTCTTAAGAAACATCTTTCTAATTCCTATATCAATGTTTGAAGTAAGCAAATTTATTTTATTAACAAAGCTCTCCCTTGCTTGTGCTAGTCTGCATTTTTTGTCCTCCTTACTTCTGCCATCGTTAGTTATTTTACTACCCAAGTAACAATATTCATTTACTTCTTTTAAGACTTAATTTCCTAATCTAATATATCCTGCATCACCTGCCTTCGTTCGACTGCACTACATTACTTCTGTTTTGGACGTCCTGATTTTCATCTTGTACACCTCACCCAAGATACCGTCCATACCATTCAGCAGCTTCTCGAGATCTTCTGCACTCTCAGATAAAATTACATTATCATCGGCAAATCTCAAGATTTTGATTTTCTCTTCTTGGATTGTGATTCCCTTTATAAATTCCTCTTTGTTTTCCTTTACTGCCTGTTCTATGTAAACATTTGAAAGGAGGGGGGACAAACTGCAGCACTGCCTAACTCATTTCTGAACTGCTGCTTCTTTGAAGAAGCCCTCGATTATTATCACTAAAGAATGATTTTATACAAATTGTAGATAATTCTTCGTTCTCGGTATCTGATCCCAATCACCTTCAGAATCTTAAATAGCTTGGTCCAATCAACATTATCGAATGCCTTTTCTAGATCTACGAATGCCATGTAAAAACAAAAAATGGGTCTCCCATTTCATCCCCCTGTGGGTGGGGGCGGTAGAATAACACCCACGGTATACCCTGCCTGTCGTAAGAGGCGACTAAAAGGGGCCCCAGAGGCTCTGAACCTTGGAGCGTGGGTTGGCGACCACGGGGCCATCAGCTGAGTCCTGGCATTGCTTCCACTTACTTGTGCCAGGCTCCTCACTTTTATCTATCCTGTTCGACCTCTCTTGGTCAACTCTTGTTCTTTTCCGACCCCGACGCTATTAGGTTTGCGAGGGCTAGGGAGTCTTTCATTTTCACGCCCTTCGTGGCCCTTGTCTTCCTTTAGCCGATACCTTCATTTTTCGAAGTGTCGGAACCCTTCCATTTTTTCTCCCTGATTAGTGTTAGGATGGCTGCCTAGTTGTACTTCCTCTTAAAACAATAATCACCACCACCACCATCTCCCATTTCATCAGCATCAATAGCCTCTTCTTGTTCCAGAACCAAATCATCTACATCTTTACCTTGATACAACTGTTGGATATGTTCCTGCCATCTTTCTGCTTTGTCTTCTCTAGAAGTGGCTTTCCATCTGAGTTCTTAATATTCATACACCTCGATTTCCTTTCTCCAAATGTTTCCTTGATTTTCCTGTATGCAGCATCTACCTTTCCTAGGACCATACAACCTTCGGCCTCCTTGCATTTCTCCTCCAGCCATTCTTCCTTAGCTACCTTGCACTTTCTATCCACTTAATTCTTTAATCCCCTGTATTCCTTTCTGCCCTCTTCATTTCTAGCATTCTTGTATTTTCGTCGTGCATCAATCAGGTCTAGTATCTCCTGAGTATTCCACTGATTCTTAGTTGACTTTTTCTTCCTTCCTAAGATTTCTTCAGCAGCCCTACTGACTTCATTTTTCATGACTATCCACTCTTTCTCTAATGTGTTTCCTTCAGCCTTTTCATTTAGTCCTTGTGCAACATGTTCCTTGAAACAATCCCTCACTCTCTTTTCTTTCAACTTGTCTAGGTCCCATCTTTTTTAATTCTTTCCTTTCTTCAATTTCTTCAACTTCAGATGGCATTTCATGACCAACAAGTTGTGGTCAGAGTCCACGTCAGCTTCCGGGAAAGTTTTGCAATCCAACACCTGGTTTCTGAATCTCTGCCTAATCACAATGAAGTCGATTTGATACCTTCCAATGTCTCCAGGTCTTGTCCATGTATACAGCCGTCGTTTGTGGTGTTTGAGCCAAGTATTGGCAAGGACTATTATAAATTATGATCAGTGCAGAATTCGAGCAGCCGACTTACTCTTTCGTTTCTTTCTTCCCAATCCAAATTCTCCTACTGCATTACCTTCTCTTCCTTGGTCTACCACTGCATTTCAGTCTCCCATCACAATTAGATTCTCGTCACCTTTTATATATTGTATTAAATCTATATATTCATATAATATTTCGATTTCCTCATCATCCGCTGAACTAGTAGGCATATAGACCTGCACTACTGTGGTGGGCATTGGTTTAGTGTCTATCTTGACGACAATTCTTTTACTATGCTGGTCGTAGCAACTTACCCGCTGCCCTATTTTCTTAGTCCTTATTAAACCACCAACTCCTGCATTTCCCCTGTTTGATTTTGTGTTGATAATTCGGTAGTCGCCTGACCGAAAATCCTGTTCTTCCTGGCAACGTACTTCACTTATACCAACTACATCTAACTTTAGTCTATCCATCTCCCTTTTCAGATTCTCTAACATACCACAACGATTCAAACATCTAACATTCCACGCTCCGACTCGCAGAATGTCAGTATCCATCTTCCTGATGATCGCCCCCTCTCGTGTAGTCCCCACCCGGAGATCCGAATGGGGACTATTTTACCTCCGGAATATTTTACCCGGGAGGAAGCCATCATCAGTACATCATTCATGCAGAGAGAGAGATGCATGTCCTCGGGAGTTAGTTACGGCTGTAGTTTCCCGTTGCTTTCAGCCGTGTAGCAGTATCAACACAGCCAAGCCATGTTGAGTATTATTATAAGGCTATTTCAGTCAATCATCCAGACCGCCGCCCTTATAACTTCCGAAATGCTGCTACCCCCCTTTCGATGAACTATTCCTTAGTCTGGTCCCCCAACAGATACTCATCGAATATAGCTGCACCTGCGGCTCGACTATCTGCTTCATTGGGACACGCAAGCCTCCCCACCACGGCAAGGTCGCATGGTTCGCAGGGGAGGGTTTTCTCTAATATATATAAGTGATATGAGTAAAGAAGTGGATTCAGAGATAAGGCTTTTTGCAGATGGTGTTATTCTGTATAGAGTTTTTTTTTTTTTTTTTGCTAGGGGCTTTACGTCGCACCGACACAGATAGGTCTTATGGCGACGATGGGGATAGGAAAGGCCTAGGCGTTGGAAGGAAGCGGCCGTGGCCTTAATTAAGGTACAGCCCCAGCATTTGCCTGGTGTGAAAATGGGAAACCACGGAAAACCATCTTCAGGGCTGCCGATAGTGGGATTCGAACCTACTATCTCCCGGATGCAAGCTCACAGCCGCGCGCCTCTACGCGCACGGCCAACTCGCCCGATCTGTATAGAGTAATAAATAAGTTACAAGATTGTGAGCAACTGCAACATGACCTGGATAATGTTGTGAGATGGACAGTAGGCAATGGTATGATGATAAACGGGGTCAAAAGTCAGGTTGTGAGTTTCAAAAATAGGAAAAAAATCCTCTAAGTTTTAATTACTGCGTTGATGGGGTAAAAGTTCCTTTTGGGGATCATTGTAAGTACCTGAGTGTTAATATATGGAAAGATCTTCATTGGGGTGATCACATAAATATGATTGTTAATAAAGGGCACAGATCTCTTCACATGGTTATGAGGGTATTTAGGGGTTGTAGTAAGGATGTAAAGGAGACCCCCAACTAGAATACCGTATGGTTGCAGTTTATGGGACCATCACCAGGATCACTTGATTCAAGAACTGGAAAAAATCCAAAGTTAAGCAGTTCGACTTGTTCTTGATTATTTCCGACAAAAAAGTAACGTTACAAAAATGTTGCAAAGTTTGGGCTGGGAAGACTTGGGAGAATGACGAGCTGCTCGACTAAGTGGTATGTTCTGAGCTGTCAGTTGAGAGATAGCGTGGAATGACATCAGTAGACGAATACGTTTGAGTGGTGTCTTTAAAAGTAGGAAATATCGCAATATGAAGATAAGGCTGGAATTCAAGAGGACAAATTGGGGCAAATATCAGTTTATAGGAAAGGGAGTTAGGGACTAGAATAACTTACCAAGCGAGATGTTAAATTAATTTCAAATTTCTTTTCAATTGTTTAAGAAAAGGGTAGGAAAACAACAGATAGGGAATTTGCCACCTGGGCGACTGCCCTAAATGCAGATCAGTAGTGATTGATTGATTGATCGATCGATCTTCACCAATACAGATATACTCAATATACTTTGTTACAGCTGCTGTACACGAAGCTAGTTATTTCCTACCATTTTCTTTTACTCCACGTAATTAACTTCTGTTAACCGATTCGCAAGTGTCCCTCCCAAAGCACAAGTTTCTGAACAGTGACGCTGTTACTGTTAGGGAGGTTACATGAAGAAATGAGCGAAGGGGACTTCTACAAGTACAAAACAGCTGCACTGCTTTTGCATACAACATATTAGATATTATGTCAATTAACCTTGGAAAGGTGCTCCTTGTAAACCTGGTTCTACTGATGGCGGTAGCTTATGTTGTTGCTTTGAAATGCGGATTAACGAGATAATTAGCTCCGATGTATTTTTGCGACGAGTTTTTGAAATGGGCAACATTCTTAAGTTTTCAGATAATCTAGGAAAGGCACGCTATATAGAGAGCCATTACTCAAGATTACCAAGAGTGAAGCGACTGGTTGTTAAAAAAAAAACCACAACCTTGCGTGAGATTCCAACCTTTGAGCACCGTCCACTATCACAACTCCGAATACGTCCCTGCCAAGTGAGCTTTGCAAGGTTTGACATGCAGCGCGCAGTTTCCAGCCTATATAGTACCTGCTCCTGTTCTCTGTGTGCACCTCCTGTTGTAAGGTACGTGTTTTTCGTATCTGTGCTCGTTTTACGGGTTCATTCGAGGTACCCATTATGAATAGTGGCGCTCACGATTCCTGCTGTCTTCTAGCCCGGTTTAGGGTGAGGAATCGATGAATTTCAAAACTGTAGTAAAAGCGGCGGGATGCATAACACTAAATTGCAAGGGGCTGGTGAACCACCCGGTACACTTTATATTCAGATACAATATTTGCACCTGGATAAATATTGTCTTTCCTGCGTCAGTCAAACACACCTGAGCTGTGGAGAATGTGGACCAGTGTTTGAACATATGGACTGATAACAGTGATGTCAACTTGCACCTCGACTTCCGCACAAAATATTACTGTTCCTAGTTGGAAGAGTTGAGTTTTATAAATTAATGTTCTCTACACCTCTGCTACCGTGTGCAGGCATTTTGATCTGATGTCATCTAAGCTACTTGCCTGCTAATTTCCACGTTCCGTTTTACTGTATTGTCTGAATTTTAATTATGTAAGTGAAGATCACAGATCACAGATGTCGAATAGACTGCCCTCTGCCGAGTTCCAATCAACGGTCTTAGGACCCAGAAGCAGACAAGCGTGTGTTTGTTCCACGATTCAGACCGTATTTTATACAGGGCGTCGTGACGCAAGGTAGACATCATCTTATTTTAAACTTTGTCTCAGGCTGCTTGTTGTGTTTCGTCTGCCACCTTTTGAGATTCGATTTAGGCAGAGTGCCCAGTCGCCGTCGACCACGCCGTAGACTGCGAGTTCATGTCATTATCCTCTGATAATTTGGATGAGGGTCATCGTGTCTTGTACAGCAAGTGACGTTCCAGCAGTTTTCTGATTCAAGTCAGACTACCCTTTGTTCGCACCTGTATCACCTCGTAGTTCGTCTTGTAGATTCTATTTTTTTTTTAAATGAAAACTGAAGTCAGTCAGTCCGGTCATTCTATCCGGTCGATTTCCTTCATTCTTTTCTTAACTGAAAGGTATTCATGCACAGATTTGTCATCAGGTACTATAAATCACTTAACTTCCGCCTTCCTCAAATTATTTGATTTTTTCAAGGTTTTGTCTCTTTGAAGCAATCATATGTTTGGTTCGAATTGAGGTACGGGGTTCGTTTTGGCCTAAGAACACTCAGTGGATCAAGCTCTTTCATTTCAGCTCTTAACTATTTAAATCAGTTGATTCTGAGGAAAGTAATGACTGCACATTCAATCTGACGTCTCATTTCTTGAACTTCTCATTGACGCAATCATAGCTTTCGTTCTAATTAAGGTACGCAGTTTATTTTGGTCTAAAAACACTCAGTAGATCAAGCACTTTCTTTTGAGATAATAACTACTTCAATTGGTAGATTCTGAGAAAAGGTATGAGTACATTTGTCTCCATGACGAAGATCTCTGAAGGTTTTTTTTTTTTTTTTTTTTTTTGCTATGGGCTTTACGTCGCGCCGACACAGGTCTTATGGCGACGATGGGATAGGAAAGACCTAGGAGTTGGAAGGAAGCGGCCGTGGCCTTAATTAAGGTACAGCCCCAGCAGTTGCCTGGTGTGAAAATGGGAAACCACGGAAAACCATTTTCAGGGCTGCCGATAGTGGGATTCGAACCTACTATCTCCCGGATGCAAGCTCACAGCCACGCGCCTCTACGCGCACGGCCAACTCGCCCGGTGATCTTTGAAGGACTTAACAGTTCGGCGCGTAGTGTTGTTCCAAGGAACGTTTAATTAAATTTCTTTGTGTGATGTATTTTCAAGTGTTTTGTTGACATAATATTACATTTTATTACCACAGCAGATCATGTGCTTTATTTCATTAACTAGAAACTTTGCAAATACATCCCTGAGGATAGTAACGAACAACACCATACTTTGTATATTGCGGGCGGAGCCACGAGAAACTGCTAGTACACATTAATAAATAATGTTACGCGTCATCCACAACTAGAGGTAAGAGGTCATCCAGCCTTAATCTTGGGATGGGGGATTCAAAAAAAAAAAAAATAATAGAATGGTCGTTGTCTGATGTCTGAAACAATCATAGGTGACAGTTGATCAGAAATACCTCTATAGCGGTGGTCGTAGCACACGCTGCGAGATAACTAGGAAAAATAAATGTGTAAATCAAAGAACTCAACTGAGAAGCCAAAGGGTAAAAATCCCAATCTCACCCATCCTAAAAAGTAGTGTTCGAAGGGCTTTTAGTGTAGAAACTGGCACCTGGTACGACAAACAATACGTTCATTTTTCTGAAAGGTAGAAATATGTTTTTATAACTTTGTTGGCCGTCGCTTTCACACAGATCTTCAGTAAATGCACATTCGATTTAGATTAAGTTTATCCTCCTCCTTCATAAATGTTTTATGTTTTATCGTATTATGTTTCATTGTGACTTCTTTCATAGGACGCCAGGTCTTATACATTCAGGGTAGACTGTTTACAATGAGCCTCCTCATTCACATCAAATGAAATACTACTTTGATTTAAGAACTAAACGAAGTGGCAAGCAATGGCTTTGGAGCCAACCTCTACATTCGGGAGATGAGTGGGCTTGAATCTCACCCTCGACTGTCCTGAGGAAGGGTTTTAGAAGTTTCCCATCTTCACTTCCAAGGAAATGTAGGGACAGTTCCTATACATAGGCCGCAGCCGATTGCTTCCATAGTAGTAGTCCTAGAGCGATTAAATAGCACGGAAGAAAACGAAAAAGTTGAGCTTCTGGAACATGTATATCGAGAATATAATTACAGTACACTACTATAAGAAACCGTCGCCATAAGACTTATCTGCATCGGTGCAACACTAGCAAAAAAAATTATATTGTAACAGGAACGCCCGTACTGTAGTTCAGTGGAGAGCATGGACTGACGCCAGGGCGTGTACGGTCCATACACAGAGAGTAAGAGAGAGATGGGTAGTATAAATAAGTTCTTATGAAGTTGAAACTTGTGTTTATTTAAAAATCGACAAATTATATCACCTTTTACAGACGAACAGTTGAGATTTTGAATGTCCAGGTAGTGTAGGAAGAGACGTCGTCCCACGTTGTTGAACTCCTTCCCCCTCACCACAGAACTCCTCTCAGCACCATATTATCCCAGAGCGGTTGGCGACCTTCGAAGTTCGGATGAGATTCGAACCTGGGAGTCTGACGTCGCGTGGACTTCGCACAGAATGTCAATAGAATCTGATACGACAATTCTCTACCGCACTGCACTTAAGATTGTGACACGACACTGTTCGTAAAGTTTCCAGTTAGTAGGGTTGGACGCGAACACTTCGAAGAAATTCAAATAAATTCAGTATCACAGTTTGTGACGATAAGGAAAATTAGCACAGTTCAAAATATGAAAGTAACGTCGATGAACTTGAAATTAACGGGGTAACACAATCCGGAACCTTCTATGATTTTAAGGTTCAGCCTTACGAAATGAAATGAAATGAAATGAAATGAAATGAAATGAAATGAAATGAAATGAAATGAAATGAAAAGAAATAAATTAAGTCACTAGGACACAGTCTAACGTAATGCTTGAACACGATACAATGAATGTACCGTTCTATGAATGCAAGTTAGAGCACACACAATCTTATGAAAAGAAATTACGTTCTTTGATGAAGGCACAGTCTTATTTGAACACAGTCTTATGGCAAGAAACTAAGTTTTCACGAAGGCACAGTCTTACGAAAAGAAACGTAAGTTTTTACTGAGGCACAGTCTTTATGAATTGAGACGCACAGTCTTACGAAAAACACAGTCATTTGAGAAAAGTTAATGCGGAACAGTCCCGTAAACTAGATTAAGGCACAGTCTTTGCGAACTGAAATGAAATTCACAAGTCACTTCGTGATTGCTTAAAATATCAATCATCTAAGCCCTTTCAGACCGACACTTTTTGAAACCAATTTGATCACTCTTGTATCGCTGTTTGTACAAGTTAGTCACTGCCAATAACTAGAGATAATTTGCCTCCTTCAATCTCACACGAAGTTGAAATCCTAAGATCGCACTTCTAACACTTAGAAAATTTAACTGAATCACTCACGTCCTGTCATCGGCACTCAGCCGGACAGAGTAACGATCCCGAGTAAAACTTCCACAGCTGGCCCGTACAACGTGGCAGCTGGGATACGAAGACACACATTGAATTCAATTGAGCCAGCACGCTTATTTTATACGCGTGGGTCGGACTGCGAAGTTTCAAATACAAATTTCTTCATCCTCTAATAACTCGGCTATTCTTCCACTGATTTTCTTGAAACTTGATACATTATTATCTGTTATAAGGATCTATATGATGACGTGGTTAAAATTTTGATCGGACATTCCATTCTGGAGATGATGAAATGGAAGCAATGGAATGTTCGATCGTGACGCCACTTGGCCTTGGCTGGTTACCCGCAGCGAGCGATCACCTGCCTCGCTATCACATCCTACTATAGAGTCACTGTATCACATCCGCTGCTGGAGCGCTCAGCGGTTTTTTCAAACTTTGTAGACGGATGTTAGCGCGTTGCGTAAGAATGCCGAAAGGGCATTCCCGTTTCAATATATACAACCTGTGACAATGAAGTTCGGTGAAAAGTTCTGCACTATCAACATAGATGAACAGTGCACGACAGTGACCTTACTGTCCTTCGAAATAATCCCCTCCCATAACTATGCACTGCTGAGATCGGCGATACATGTCCTGGAAACTTTGCAAGAAGGCTTTCTTTGGAATAGTGTTCAAAAGCCTCGTCACGTTTCACGGGATGTCAGGAATATCGTCAAATATCTTTCCTTTCAAAGCGAGTTTAAGTCGTGGGAATAGGAAGAAGTCTGGAGGACTGAGATCTGGCGAGTATGGGGGATGTTCAAGATGCATCATCCCACTCCCCTTTTTTACCATGAACTATTTGACGATATTGGCTATGTGTGGGCGAGCGTTGTCATGGACAAAAACCATGAACCTTGTTGTGCGGAGTTGAGAGCGCGCGCGCTGTCTGGCAAAAGCTGGATTGTTTGGCACTGTCACTACTGGAGCTTACTGATAAAATGAAGTATATACTTCTCTGAAGGAAAATGCCAGTCTCCTATGCATCTTATGGCTGCATAGAAAGCTTCATAAGGGGCAATGCCATATCATTTCACAGGTATGTTTCCTTGAAATTCATTTCCGTGCGTATAAAATAATATTTTGCGTGACACTTATTGCCATGTGAATTGGCCTACTTGGGCTGACTTCGCGACTGCTAACCCTGTCGGCATGAATGAGATTCTTTTGATCTTACATTAAAGACTGAAATTAATGTTTTAGGAAATATTATAATGATGATGCTTGTTGTTTAAAGGGGCCTAACATCTAAGTCATTTGCCCCTAATGGTACGAAATGAGACAAAATGGTATGACAATTTAAAAATCCATAATCCTCCACTGACCAGAATTCGAAAACGCGAGGACGGATGGATGGATATGAAGTTAAAACAATCAGTGCATCCGAACCGCAATGCGCCACATTCCCAGAAACTTGGCGTTAAACTATAGTATTACTGACCAAGGAAGAGGTTCTAAATCACAATACTGACTCGATGATGCATGTAGTCGAAACGGGTCCAAAATCCAGGTCATCAGCACTTCATAACGATACTTATCGCTAGGAAAGTAGAACCATGGTATTTGTCAAGTTGCAGTACTAATCAAAAGTAGCGTAGACTCGCGGTATTCCACACATTATGGTACTACTCACTGGTAATGAAATTCGCACATGTAATACAGACCTATGGTGTTTCGCACATTGCGGCGCCATTTACAGGCAACACAAACATATGGTGTTCATCACGTATGTGTACTACTAACCACAGGTACTCGCGCTATCCCGTGGTGTTCCTCATATAGTGGGTACTAATCATAGGCAAGCAAGAACAATGGTGTCACTCCTAAAGTGGTACTAATCACAGGTACTGTAAAAGCCGGCACCGCACTCTGTTGCTACTAAACACAAACCTATTTTGTACCTAACATAGTGGTACTACAAGCAAGTAAAAGTGACCCATGGTGTTCCCCGCGTGGTGGTACTAATCACAAGTAGTTGCATGGTTCTAACACAATCATCCCTTGGTCGCCCCTTTTAGTCGCTTCTTACGAAAGGAAGGGGATAGCATGGGTGTATTCGTCTGCGTCCTCCACCCACCAGGGGTTATGTGTTTGGTCTCCGAGAGGTATTTCATTTCCCTCAAGTCCGCCGGCAAGCCGGATAGGACTAGTGATGGGACATTCGATTCATTTTACTGAATCGATTCATTTGATTCCGTTCACGTTACTGAATCGATACAGTGATCCGATTCACGGCTCATTGGTCACCGCTCCTACTGCATCTGTGTAGTATGTGCTGGTAAGACAGCAGCAACAGCATTCAGTGCTCGCAGCTGCCATCTGGTCTTCATACTATGAACTCCTTTCTTAGAAAAAATGCTAGTTACTCTGATACATCGAAGGTTTCCGGCGACGCAGGGTGGGAAAGGTTAGGATTAGGAAGGTAGCAGCCATGGCCTGAATTAAGGTACAGTCCCAGCATTTCCTGGTGTGAAAATGGGGAAACTACGGAAAACCATCTTAACGGCTGCCGACGGTGGGATTCGAACCCACCATCCCCCGAATGCAAGCGCATAGTCACGCGATATTAACCGCACGACAACTCGCTCAGTCATTTCTGAAAATATGTATTTTTCTATCAGCTGAGGATTTTTTTATATCGTCATATTTTGTATAGGCTACCCGAGATGTACAGTAGCCCGCTGGTTTTCTGATTCAACATACTGTTATTGCGTCTGTCCACATATGATTGAAGTCTTGTGCAACGATGTGACATATGAACTGAGAGGATACTGAGCCGTTCTTCCCAATATAAAACGGGTACTTTTGAGTGGTCATGAGCATGTCTCATAGTCACAGGGCAGGTTAGAGTCGAGTTGTCAAAAGTCAACTAAGTTATAATACTAAGATTCATTAAACTAATAAATAGTATAACCTAATAGCCTACCTACTTACTAGCTACTTCAGAATTATGTTGTGACTACCCTTTTAACACTGCAAATAAATCCATCTATTATTTAAACCTCCCTGTAAGAAGAGGACAGTGTATGCAAATGGGTATTATTTTCAAATGAGCTGAGCTCGAGAGTCCATTATAGCATACGATTCTTTCAGTGTAGCATGGCTCACTGTATGTCTCGCTGCAGTGAGCCGATAAGGAGCCGTGCGTATCTTGTGTCTCACTGAGCCGACTCGTTCACGATTCTTTCGGTGTGCCATGGCTCACTGTATGTCTCGCTGCAGCGGAAGCTCGGCTCCCCGTCAACGTCCAGTGAGTGCGCCACTCAGCACTGTCCGCTGGGAGTAAGCTGAATCGTGTGCCGTGAGCTCGCCGTTCCTGTGAATCGATTCACTCGGACACTTGAATGAATCGATACACTGCTTTGAATCATGCATTCAGTAGCCAACACTAGTTAGGACCCCCCTATCCGACACCTGGGACGCACCGCGTGGGAGTATCACCTCTCTCCCTGCTACGCCAGCGTGGTAGGTTCGTGGTCATAATACTGTAACACGCCTTCCAGTGCCTAAAGGTTTGGCCAGGAATGTTAAAACTCCAATTTAATTTTTCCAGATGGTACTGTACAAAAGATTGTCGACTATACCAATATTCGGTTAGAGAAAGAGAGAGGCAACTTCCAGCGTGAAAGAGACTGCAGACCTACCAATGTAATGCAACTCGGGAGCACTCTTAGGGTTTCTCTACTTTGTGCTTTTGAGGTCGGCTTACCGATTTGTGGAAGACCTTTGGGCTGCAGATGGTACGGGAATCGATGTTTTCCGTAGCATTATGAGCATCAAGCGCTTCAAGGTCTTATTGCGTGCTTTACGCTTTGACAACATTGAAGATCGAGAACGCCGTGTACCAGTTGATAAAATGACAAAAATTCGTGAAATATTTGATCATTTTGTTCAAAAATGTATCAGCTTGTACTGCCCTAGTGAGTACGTAACTGTAGATGAAATGCTCAAAGGTTTTCAAGGCAAATGTCCTTTCAGTAAATTCCTGCCTAACAAGCCCGCTAAGTACGGTTTAAACATATTTGGACTAGCATGTGCAAGAACGTACTCCACAGTGAAAATGGAACTCTATGTAGACCAACAACCCATTGGACCCTACCAGCAGGCAAATACATTGAAAGGAATCGTTTAACGAATGGTACAGCCCATCTCTCAAACAGTGAGAAATATCACGATGGATAATTGGTTTACCTCCGTTCCTCTTGTAGCTCACCTGAGAGAAGTTCATAAGCTGACAGCAGTTGGAACGATGAGAAAAAAAACAAAAAGGAGATTCCTCCAACTTTTACAGAGCTGAAATCAAGAACTGTGAATAGCAGCTTGTTCGGGTTCCGGGGTGAGTACTCTGGTGTCATACAAACCCAAGGCGAACAAGGTTGTTCTGCTCATCTCCAGCTTCCACAAAACAGATGCCATAAATGAAGAATTGGGGGAAACTAGGAAGCCTAAAATACTAACATTTTACAATCTTACTAAAGGAGGTATCAACACTGTGGATCAGCTCAAATAGGACTTATTCGGTGTCAAGGAGAAGCTGCGGATGGCCTCTCACCATGTTATTTTTTGTAATGAACATAGGCGCAATCAACAGCTTCATAGTGCACCGAGAAGCTAGTGGTGAAACATGGAGAAGACATGATTCCATAAAGAGTTTGGCGTGGAGCCTCTGTGCTGACTTTGTGACGTTTCGAGCGACTAATCACCACCTTACCATGAAACCTCAAAGATAAGAATACAGAACATGCTCGAAAGCAGAGAAGAAGACATTCCAGAGCAGCTAGCGAAGCACTTTGCTGAGGTTCAACGCTCAGTATTTGCAGGTCGCTGTGCTTTCTGTGACTCCCGGAAGAATCGAAAGACAAAAACTCAGTGTTCATTGCGCATGGCATACATATGTCGCGAACACACTCGTCCCCATTGCTACGTTTGTGCTGGACACCAAGGTAGACATCCAGAAGAAAATGACTCAATGTTCGAAAGTGTAGATGTGTGTATTATTTCCAATAGTGTACTTTTATTTTAAATACGTTTTCTTAATTGTATTGTTTTTAATCTTAGTATTGTAACGAGTGATTTGAAAGTATATTTGATATCATGAAAATTACATATATTTTTAAAACAATGACAATAATTCTTCCGTGTGTTCACATAAAGAAAATAGTGCAAAATTGAACTTGAACATGAACTCAAATATACGTAAAATAATGTATAATTCTCCCATATACATGTTTTTCACAAAGGTGGTTGATATGCTGTAAAATGAGTAGTTTTTATCATTTGAAATACACATATTTCTGAAAAAAAAGTGTTTTAATTTATGATTATTCATGCAAGAAATATTACAGTGACAAGGGATGAAGGGAAGGATAAATGTATACATCTAGTTCATGTAACTTCCATTTCACAAACCAGAAAACCAGAAAATAGAACGGAAAGTTATTTTTCAAAGCTTTGAAAATGTATTTGTAAATCAACTCAATTTTCAACAAGTTTTTATTTTTCTAATGCGGTCATTGAATACGTAAAAATGTTTTAAATATTGTCTAAATGAAATAAACTTACTTGCAACGGTATTAACCTTCAACATTTTATTAGATTCCATTAGATGAAAATAATCGCTGCAGTCTAAAAGACCGAACGCGCCCGCGTGTTCGTCGGAAGGGCGCACCCGATTGAGGTTTATCATAGCCGCTACGATAAAAATGTGTAAGACATAAAAGATCGGAAATTTAATTCTATACAACTTTAGTTATGTAATATTCACCGATAGGACCACTAATAATATAAATATTTGAGAATTACATTTTAGGCCTTCCCCTGAACTACCATTTCACTCAGCGTGAATAAAATTTGTTATAGCCTAGATTGTAATGGCTCGTCCCCCGTATTTCCATATTCCACGAAACATGAAAATGAATACGTACCGGAAATAGCCGATAGTACTCCAGAAATGTTTGTGATAACAAACGTAACATACAATAAGTTTGAAATATAGCTGCATAAAAGGTATTCGTACATATGGTTTATCTTAATATCAAAGTCCTTTATGACACCCCTTGCAATGCAGGTAAGCAGTAAGGTCACGTCTTGTACCAAGTCAGGATTGCTTCAGTCGTTCTAAACAACAAGTGGTACAGTCAATAAGTAAGATGGGCCGCAAAATGAAAGAAACAACAGGAGAGAAGAATTATAATCCGGGCTCGTAATTCCTGTAAATCGCTCTCGGAAATATTGAAACTTGTGAAGAGACCAAGATCTATAATTCAAGAAATTATTGACAGGTATGGTGAGAGAAAATCTTTCAAAAATGCGCGTAGATGTGGCCCTTCATGTAAACTAGACGACTGAACTGAAAGACAAACACTCAGAAAAGTTAAGAAAAATCCTAGAATCAGTGATGCAAAACAGTGGTCTGAACTAGGAAATGATTTAAAACTTAATAACTGTGCTTTCACAATTCAAAAGTTTTTATATACGAATGAGTATCATTGTAGAAATGCCAGGCGAAAACCGTTAATTACCCCAGTAAATGGGAAGAAAAGACAATAGGCTATAGACTATAAATATGCTTTTGTAGAATTCTGGTATCGAGTTATATTTACGGATGAAAGAACAATTCACTATTTTTCAAGAACATGGCAAAAAGGTGTGGAAAAAGAACACAGAACTGGCAGAAGAAGAAGAAGAAAATAATCTGCTTCGTTCAGTGAAGCATGATGGAGGTTGTTTAATGGTTTGGGGGTGCATGAGCTCAGCTGGAATAGGTTCCTTAGAATTCATATATGGACAGATGGACCATAAATACTATATTGAAATTGTGAAGAAATATCTAGCATCTAGTGCAGAAAAGAAATGGGACTTCTGGATAATTATGTATTCATGCAGGATAATGATTCAAAGCATACGGCCCTTGATGCACGATTGTGGATTTTATACAATGCACCCAAATATATGGGAATACCCTCCCAATCCCGGATCTGAATCTGACTGAACATGTGTGGGCTTATCTTAAAGTGAGACTGAGCACAAGAAATATTTCATCAAAGCCAGCTATGAAAATAGCTCTTCTGAAAGAATGCCGTAAGATTGAGCCCACCTTCACCTCCAAGCTAGTTCATTCAGTGCCTAGGCGGCTTGAAGCCATTGTAAAAACAAAAGGATTGCCAACGAAATACTAAAAGTGCAAAAGTGCACTAAAATCAATGGAGAATGAAAGTAGAACTGGGTTGTACGAATACTTTTTATGTGTATGAAATCATTGTATTTTCATTTATGTGTTAATGACAGAGACTTCTATCAATTTTAGTTTTATGGTGTATATTATCTATACATAGTGTACAGAAAACTAACCTATTTGTATTATACAACGTACATGACAATAAGTGAACTAAATAAATTATTTATGTGTCAGTGTAAGTGTACGAATACTTTTTACTATGACTGCATAGACAGGCAGACAGAAATTACGGAAAAGTAAGAAGTGCATTTCCTTATTACTGTAAACACGTCCGATACAAAAATTCCATTCTAATCAAATTCTGAGCAATGTACAGACAAAACTCTTTATTTTATATATAGATTCTGCATCGTCGTCAGTTTTTGTCGCATTATTTTTTACAGGAATTAAAAATATGGATTTGCCAATGCTTAAAAGCAACTATCTGCAGTAGTACGTAAAAGAATGGGAATACGACCCAAATTATAAGGGATGGCTTGCTGTCGTGGTTAGCGACTCAACAAAAGTCTTCTACAAATACCGTCGTACGGTTCTGAACTTTCGTTAAATCGACGAATCCAACACAACAGAAGCTACCACTGAAAGTTCGTCACGAGTTACCGAGAGAAGTTTAGCACTGTTAGTTCCTGAATACTGTTCATTTCTAACAACATGCCACTTAAGTAAAATGAAATGTGTAATAAGTTATTTCACGATACCGAAGCATCCAGTAATTTAGGGCTGCATCGAAAAATCCACAGACATTGCTGGGGAGGTGCTCATCTCTCAGTTAAGCACGCAATTTGTAACTTTTAAAATAAAAAAACCCATTATAGTAAACTAAACATATTACAAATAGTTTGGTATGATCTTCAAAAGCAAATCGGGCTGCTATATATTTTAACTTTAAAAGTATATTAGCGATTTCTGGCGACCTTCGAAACTAAATCTAGCGAAACTGGCATTGGCAACACTGCCTTCTTTGACTAGTTAGAACATGTTCTAATTCACTTTCAAATCTTTTGAAGACTTCTGAAGTATTGAATTTGACAAAACAATTGATGATTTAGAAGTCTTGTTCAGGTGGTGACCTTCGCAGAACAAGGGTAATTAATAGCGACAAGAAGAAAACTGGGAAGGACTAGCTAGTGGGGAGTGAATTGCACCAAATGCGATACGCTGTGACGAGGAAGTCGCACAGAAACACAAACACGATTGCTAGGGCAGCTAAAATATTGATAAAATGTGATAACTCTGTAGAAGGTACCTTATTAGTTTCTTGGGTGGATTAGTGGTAGAGAGCCCAAGTTTGCGGGTTCGATCCCTGAGGCACTCCACGTCATTGTGGTTGGCGTGTTCCAGCAGAGATCTTCTTTCGTTGCCACAAAGCGCATTCGGAATGTCGAAAATGGTAGACAAGCCACCTAGATGGCACCGTTTCAGAAGGTACCAGGGGTTAGGACTATATCGACCCCAGGGAGAAACGAAAAAATATGTTTTTATTGCATATATGCGAATACGCCCATTAGGACTACGCGAAGTACAGTACTTAGAGGCGTGCATTTGCCTTCCTCTATGCCCATATTTATTTCATTCTTGTACTGCGGGCTTCCTTTCTGTCTTCACACCAGGTTGTTCCAGTGTTCTTCTTTGGTCTTTCCTCTTGGTCAACTTACCATTTGTGAATGTTGGCTCTGAAGTTCACCTTGTTTTGGACATCTGCTAGTGCAATACCTGCCTGTTTCAAATTGGTTTTGATTTCGCCAATCCATTTCAATGTGTCCGTTTTGGCTTTACTCCTGTTTTCATAGAATTAAACTATTTTTTGGTACGTCTGCCTGGATGCATTCTTTTAATATGTCCACAGAATCTTAGTAGGCGTTTTCTAATGACACTGTGAATATTTGTGTATTGTCTGATTTTCCGCCTGCCTCTAAGTTGGTATTGTCCGTCGGTGAGTTTAGAGTCTAGAATTTGACTTATAATTTTGCGTTCCGTTTTCTCAATGTTTTCAATGTCCGCTTTCCTGTTCAAAGTTAGCGCATCTGATCCATACAGACATTCTGGTTTAATGAGTGTAATTGTTATGTCTTAGTTCTGTGTGCTTGGAGATACATAATATTTTGTTATAGATATTTTGGGTTAGTCGATATGCAGTTTCCATCTTTTGACATCTAATGTCATTGGCTTCTGTTTCGAGTCCATTTTCCTGCATTGTTTCACCAAAATACTTAAATTGTGATACTCGTTTAATTATGCCATATTTTGTCTCCATGAATTTTGGTGCGTGTTGCAAGTTATGTATTCTCTTTGCAAAAGATATCTGAAAGCCGACTTTTTCCGCAATTTCTTTCAGGAGTTGCATCTGCTTTTGGGCTATTGAAATGTCTCGGGTTATTATTATGATGATTAAATGTTAAAAGTATTCTGTCTGTTTTCATGGGATACTATAGAGGTGTGTCCCCGGTGTGTAATGTCAGGAGGCGGAAGTCCACAAACACCTTATTGTTCATAAGATGAAGAGCGTTACTTTTTAACCATAATTTCATGGAACTAATCATATCCTATCGAAGAACTCTTTTGCCCACGATGTATTTCAGTCTATCCGCAAAAAACATTCCCGCACAGAACTTTTTCTGCAACAAAAAAAAATTTGGCAAGGACAGAGAATATCCGGAATTTTAGCGCGAAATCTATCATCATTTGCGTTTAGAAACTGCGTTTTCCTACGTAACCCAAAATTCATTCTTATTTCCAGTGATAGTATAAGTACGACCGCACCTTTGGAGCTGTTGTAAACCAGATATTAAGAACATCGGCTCTGAAATTTATAAAACAGAACAGTTTTAGAATGAGCTTGCATCGGACCCACCGTGAGATTCCACAGTTACGTATAACTAATATTTTAGCGTGTGCAGTATTTATTCCTTTATAAACTGCTGTAACTTCTCGTTACACGAACATAAATGTTGGTAATAAAAACACAAAAATGCAGACTTTCTAGTTATGTAGAGGACATCTATGACACCTCATGTCCTGCCATGACGGGGTCACCGCCGATTATGACGTCCGCTTATATATTAAGTAATCAAAAGATGCAAGAATAGCTGAGCCAGCTGATATACGGGTCGTAAGGGGAAGACACACACTGCTGACCCGCACGATAAGATGTACCCATTATTATGTCAGCATGCAAGCTGCAAAGGGCAGCACTGCCATATCTCAGAGATACCACAGAACATAATACACACCAGGGGTTATCAAACTGACTGAGATAAGAGCATAGGTGAGTAGCAACACTGTCTCCAATTAGCCAATCATGGGATTTCTTTTGATGCTTGCTGTGAAGGGCCTGGGGTAAACCATCAACAGCCTTGTGTACTTGTGGTTCCTATTAAATTCTGACCGCGGCTTCGCACGCGTGGTAATTAACGCTGTGCTTATTGAGTGGCGTATGCTGCGATCACGACGTGGGCTAACTCTAGACTTGGGTTAGTTCTTTATTTTTTAATGCTATTTGTGCGGAGCGTCGACCCATGTCTATTGTCCCTAATGGCACCCTAGTTGTTTTACGTCGCACCGACACAGATATATAAAGGGCTAGGAGTGGGAAGGAAGCGGCCGTGATCTTAATTAAGGTACAGTCCCAGCATTTGCCTGGTGTGAAAATGGGAAACCACGGAAAACCATTTTCAGGGCTGCCGATAGTGGGGTCCGAACCTACTATCTCCCGAATACTGGATACTGGCCGCACGTAAGCGACTGCAGCTATCGAGCTCGGTGCATATTGTATGGACCTGCGTGTAATTGGAATGGCGGTAGTGTGGAATGATGTGTGTGAGGAAAGGAAGATTAAGTACGTCACAAACACACAGTCCCCATGCCAGGGATATTAATCATTACAATTAAAAAACCCTGACCCGGCCGGGAATCGCACGCGGACGCGTTGCCACCTAAACCGCGGGGCCGAACTAGACTTACTGTAGGTTACTCCTTTTCGATAGTTGGTTTAGTGAACGTCAAGCCTAAAGCATTTTGAGCCACTGGAGTAGCCTGCTGTGTCGTCAAGGCTGTTTCACAAGTGACTGCCCTGGCCTTTGCCACTGCTCAACACCTGATCAGTGGAAATGGTATCCTCAGGTTTAGCAATGCAAAGTCCTTAGCAAATTAAAGTGGATAAATGGGTGGAATGTTTGACTTTGTTCCGATTGCCCCGGTTCAATTCCCAGAATCAATCTCCTCGTACTCTTCATTCCCCTGGCTTGGAAACTGGGTGTTTATGACGTTCTCGCCATTCATTTCATCCTCATTAGGTCACCATCAAGCCTTTCCAGAGGTTATGCACTATTATTATTAGTATTATTAATTAACATGTAGAATTGTACAGAGTTACAAGCGGTCGTACCCATTGTTCACTGGTTTATTAGCTTCCTCGGTAGAACAGTGGTGGTGTCTGACCCATGATCAAGGGTTCGATTCTAAACAACAAACGAGAACACTAAATCTGAAATATTGCAGTTCATTTTATCAGATCTACGTATAAAAAGAAAATTATATTATTCCTATAACATCAGCTCTACACGGATGCGGATATCCGCTAAGTCAGTATCTTGGCGGATGCAAACGGTATGCCAGCGCGGATAATTTCTAAATAATGAAGTTTATTGATTTTCACTCAAATTTACTCTTATTTTTGCTTGTGGTTAAGCGACCTTTGACACTGTTATGGAAAAATTGTGATATATAAAGAGCTTGACGCCATAAAGCCGTAAATCTGACCTAAGCCTAATTGGCTCCTGCCCGCAGTGAATGGATGATGCTTGTTGTTTCAAGGGGCCTAACATCTAGGTCATCAGCCCCTGAAGGTACGAAATGAAATGACAAATTAAAAGTTTTAAATCATCCACTAACCAACATAAAAAAATGGCACGAAGAATGAATGGATGGATATGAATTTAAAACAATCAGTGGACCCTACCCAAAAACGACCATAAAAATAGTTTTACTAACCAAGAGACCACTTCTAAAGCACAATCCTGAATCGAGGATGCTTGTTGTCTAAAGCGGTCCAAAATACAGGTCAACGGCACCGCATAATGGTACTTATCGCTAGTAAAGGAGAACCATGGTAATTGTCTTGTTGGGGTACTAATCAAAAGTAGCGTAGACTCACGGTGTTCCACACATGATGGTACTTCTCACAAGTATTGGACGTCGTACAGGTAACGCAGACCTATGGTGTTTCTCACATAATGGCGCCACACATAGGCAAGGCAAACCGATGGTGTTTCTCACCTGGGTGTACTAATCACGGGTGCCGGTATTCCCGTGGTGTTCCTCACATCGTGGGTACTAAGCACAGGGAACGCAGACCCACAGTGCCGCTCATATAGTAGTACTAATCACAGGCAACCCCCAGACCCGTGGTGTTGCTCACAAGGGTACGACTCACGGGTACTGGAAACCCACAGTGACCCACTCTCTGCTGCTACTAATCACAAACCTATTTCGTAACTAATATAGTGATACTACTCGCACGTACAGGCAAACCATGGTGTTCCCCGCGTGATGGTACTAATCAGAAGTAGTTTCATGGTTCTAATACAATCATCCCTTGGTCGCCCTTTTAGTCGCCTGTCACGACAGGCAGGGGATACCGGAGGCGTATTCTTCGTCTGCGACCCCCACTCACAGCGGGGCAGTGAATGGAAAGAAGGAACAAAAGTCATTAGTTATCCCTCATAAACCCGTGACTGTAGGGGTTCTCGTGCCAGGTACCAGGCCTACAGTAATATGTTAACAGATCTATCCGTTTCAGTACCTTGGATGTAATTTACTGTAGTTAACACACCAGTGGTCGCGCGGATCACAATAGTGATCCAGCCGTTTAGTTTCTTTCGCTCCTGTTTTTTGGTATGAATGTTGACCTTGAGCATCTGTGTACCATCCTCGCGACCCATCCTCTCCCTGATAACTCAGTATTATGCTAACCTTGACTGATGGTTGTGTCGTTATAAAGCAATTTATTCTTGTGGATCACAACTGTGATGCGTGCGACCACTGGCGTGACTTCTTTTGACTTTGTTTTATTATTACGGTGTCTAATCTCAGTTCATATGCATATATCGAGTTTATGAGTTTATATTAATTGTTGATATATATGTACAAAATGGATGACTATGAGAATATAAATCGATGGCTGAATGAACCAGACAGTGAGGTATCTTATGGAGGGAGTGAGACAAATCACAATGTCCGGTAATTTTTCAGGGACTGTTTATAAATGCATGCATAATTATATTATCGTGTAGAGAAAATAAAGTTCTTTTCACAATGCATAATCATATTCATTGAATAAATAGCACAGAATAGCCTTGTATTACAAAGAAAGTACGGATTACAATTGTGATCCGCGCGCCCACTGACGTGACTTTTCTTGGCGCGACCACTGGAGTGCTAAATATTTTCCGCGGATGCGGATAATATTTTGTATATCCGCGCAGGGTTCTACTACGGTGTTTTCCTACTATGTAGAAGTAGACTGGATTGAAATATCAGCACTCTGTTATCTATACAATTAAATCAGAAGTATGCGGTGAGGAAATATATGTGATAAGGAACGTATAGTTGGAGACAAAACATGACGGCCTCAGTTCCTAGAAGCGAGCTGGAAGCCAGTAGTCAATCACACCCTGCACCCTGCTGAGTTAACGAGTTGTAAGTGACCCTTCTTTGTTTTGGAGAGGCTGCCAAACCACTTTCTTCCTCACTCTCTGTTAGTATTTACCCTTTCTTCGTGTAGAGTGCAGTAGCCGATTTGGCAACTCTGGCTGCAGTAGAGGTAAAGTCGCTAATAGACACCGAGCTCCCGCTGGAATGTAGTGGTGTGAGGCGAGGTCGTTATGATTTGTCCCCAACTATAGATCTCTTTCCCTGGTTAGCAGTGGCGATCTGATGGAGCGAAGCCTTGCCCACCTACCTTCCAGTCCCCGCACCTATAGGACATGCAGCGACAAGCCGCTTGAGGTAAGTCGGGAAGAGAGTGACGCAGAGCCTGGGCTACAATGTCAAGTCTCAGATGCCTTGCACTCAGAAATACGGGCGACTTCTTTTCTCATTTGCTTTCAAGTTTTGTAAATAGAACAATGTGTCAGATTACTGTATAATGTACTTTATCGTTCTCATTTGAGGTTTGGGCTTCACCGATAGCCTTGGTAGCCCTCGGTATACGCCTCTGCTCTGCTCTTTTTTAGAACTATGTCAAAACCCATCCAATTTCCCTTTTAATATGATGCGATAGGTTGACTTCTGTCGAAAGAAGATAGCAGGAAAGTAGAGAAACCATGAACTTACAGAAAATCGCTGCGAGTGGGCAAGATCGGCAAGAAACCGCATAGTGGCGCTCGCAAGTGGTACAACGGATTGTTCTGAATTCCACACAACGACTTGCACTTAAACATGGAACGGTAGCTCCTTGTGTGGATCAGGGGTGAGGTGAGGTAGTCATGTGTACTGGAGATACATTTGGTGTTTACCCAAGAAAATTAATTGAAACTCGACCAGAGATCGTCCAAAAGACAACCAGTTTAAGACAGAGTAAAACAGAACGTCCAAATCGACGAGCAGGCATCCTAGATCAATGGTATTCAAACTTTCTGATTGGAGTACGCCCCTAAATCCAGTAGTTTTATCTTTGTACCCACGGAGTACGAGTATATTACTAATTATTGTTTATGGATGCTAAATAATATTAACTATAATCATCATTTTCCGCAGCTTATTCTGCTTGTGCAGGGTCTCCGCACGCACTGAGGCTTGAAAAAGTTGTAACCGGGGATTTAAGATCGCATGCCCTTCCTAACACCACGGGATTTTCAAACCGGGAATCAAACCACGGTCGCCGGGATGGAAGGCAAGCAGCTAAGCCGTCCTTTTCCCCAATAATAACAATAATGTTATATATATATATATATATAGTCACTGGGCAAAGAAACCTCGTAACTTCTTCGAAGTAAACTTTACAGATGAAGCAGTGATCAATGGCCGAAGAACTGCTCCTGCTATTTTCAGTGTTTAATGACAGCCCAGTTATTCGACCATTGGGGTCTTGTGTTCGCTTCTCAGGCAACGCAGGAAAGCTTCACAAGGCAGATTGAGAAACGTGCTTTTCTCACTAGTGGAATTACCAACGATATATATACACGAGTATTATTATTTTCGCAGCTATTACTTAGGGTTGCCACTTTTTGATACAAGAAATAAGGGATATTTATCTAAACATACGAGATCTTTCACAAAAACAAAGGACAGTTCATAAATATTAGAAAATCAAACGTTAGGTACCAATTTCAATTAGATTATAATTAGTTTCATTAACAGAATAAGATATTTATTGAAATTCGTAAAATAAACTAACTTCCACCATTTTAATAGTACATACAGTACAATGCATCTAACATCTTAACACTGATGTCTTCGATGAGCTTTGATAACTTCACAATTTACGTAGATTTGGTCTCAAACAGCATGAACACGTAGATTTAGTCTCAAACAGCATGAACAATCACGTTAGAATGGAATGGAAGACCTACGGAAGTACGCGGCAGAAGACGAGGTAAATAACCCAGCATGCTCAGCTTTACTGCAAATGGCGAGACATCGCGTGATTTCCTTCTTCTGAGGCTCCAAGGAGCAAAAATAATGGAGCTACTTTGAATTTCAATGGCACTCAAATCAAATACGGATTTTAAAATATTTAGAGACAAAAAAGACAAACTCTCGTTCTTACGGGACAACAGTTCATAATACGGGACGCAAAATTCTCTCCTCAAATACGGGATGTTCCGTCCAATACGGGACAGGTGGCAACCCTAATTTTACTATACACACATACTGAAGAAAACTAAGTGAATTAGTGGATTTTGAAACAAAATATTTTTAAAAAGAGCAATACAGCGTAAGTAAGCAATTTTGCATACCTAGTCAATTAATAGTTGAGAAAGAGGACTGAGTGTAATGGTAGACAAAAACTATAATCGAAACAAGATTTTATTGAAAATGAGCTCGCTCAATTCTTTTCTGAACTGCTCACCGGAAATAGTTCGGAAGTACGATAAATTTGCGTACCCCTTGAGATGAACCCGCGTATCCCTAGGGGTACCACACTTTAAACACCACTGGCCTAGGTGGCGGGATAGCTACTGAATGAAAATCCACAGCCTGTTTTCAGTCATTTGACCGGGTCAGGAATGGAAGCCCCATCTAGCGGCGAGGATAGGAACTGTGCCGGCTGCCGAATCCTGTCGCAACTCCTCTGGGGCAATGATTAATGACTGATAGATGACGGAAAATCAGAGTATTCGGAGAAAAACCTGTTCCGCCTCCGCTTTGTCCAGCACAAATCTCACATGGAGTGACCGGGACCCAGTGGTGAGAGGCCGGCGTGCTGCCGCCTGAGCCACGGAGGCTACGGGATGGCTACTAGTGTCTCGAAATGGTATAGAACTAAAACTGAAGTTTCACGACATATTACTGTAGGTACGGGTATAAGGAAAATGAATTCGAAGATCTTACAATCACAAATCACAGAATGTCGTGTGAAAGATGTTAAAGAATAGCTTTGCATTCTACCCAACGGGCAGATGGCAAAAAAACAAAACAAAACTAGACCACGGGGAGGTTTATTTCTCGGCTCCCACTTACCAGATTGAGATAAAATCAAGTGGAAAATTTCATGAAAAGCAGATTAGCAGTTTTTGAATTTGTTCCAGCTAAACTGAATGTCATACAGGGAAGATATGGATATCGTCCCCGCATCGTGTATCCCATCAGCCCTCTCAAAATCGCAACAAACAAAAAAGTACGAATGTACGGAGAGAACCTGCATTCGTATTATTTTAGTAATGACTGGGACTGGAGTGGTGTGTATTTGTAACTGGAGTTTCTGTATAAGGAAGACAGAGACCGTGGTCTAATGCATGGGAGACAAAGGATTTATTTATGTCCGATATTTATTTCCGATTCATTTAATTCATTTTTTGCAATTGATATAAAATACATGCCATCAAACCAGTATGTAATAGGCTACGATTGATTCTCTATTGAATTCAAAATCGGGTATGTTGCGATATAATTTTGTCGTTGCATTTCACTTGCGCGATTGCTCACATATCGATATCCTGATTGTAAGATGTCGTGGACATCGTTAGCTATGGCTTAGAAACCATTTAAAACTAAAAGATAAAGGTATCACATAACAAGAAATGGATAAAATTATGTGAAGGCTAAAATATCAAGACCTTGTTGTCTATAACTTTTTCGTTGATTATGAAATAAGACACCAACCTGGGCTCTTCTTAAAATGGATCGTGTTGATTTAGACATAATACTACACTAGTGACCAAAAGTTAAGGATAAGTTACGAGTAAGCAGGGCAACAGGAAATAGACCGCAAATCCCACTACATATGCACCTACCAACTTTACTTGTTCGCTGAGAATAGGAAAGGAGTGTTCCCTGCTTTGACTAGCGGCGTAACCGCAAGGTATACACAGCCAGTGCCTGCGCCCCATATTCCCTCAGTCGTGTTTGTCCTGTTATAGAGTGCGGGGTGTAGCCTCGTGGTGAACGTGACAACATAATGGCACAACGACGCCATTTGGACCCCATTTTGCAGGATAGAATACGGTACCAGGTGGGAAATGAAATCAGAATTCTATCAAAATGAATGTTTAATGATCGCCAGAGACATTCTGAGAGCTCTAGCCTATTGTGCGCCTTGGAAACTTACAGGACACCGTAATCTCGTGTTCGTGCACGTGAACGGTCTGTAAATGAAATGCTCACGGCTTATCTTTTGTGCTTTGTGTTGACTTGAATGGCATGCGCAGTGACAGGCACTCGTACAGATTTGTTCGCGTTGCTACTTGCTGTGCTTGTTAAGGGGCCCATTCACAGTCGAGCCGGTTGGCGAGCCCGTCCATGTATAAAATCCACACCCCGAACCCGACTGGCTCGACGGTGACCATACACTGGCGAACTCGTTGGCGGATCAGTCCGCCAGTCTGTATTGCAAATAGTATGTGCATTGCCGAGTTTTTGTTATAGAGATAGTGGGTTCGAATCCCACTGTCGGCAGCCCTGAAGATGGTTTACCTCGGTTTCCCATTTTCACACGAGGCAAATGCTGGGACTGTACCTTAAGGCCACGGCCGCTTCCTTCCAACTCCTAGGCCTTTCCTATCCCATCATTGTAATAAGACCTATCTGTGTCGGTGCGACGTAAAACCACTAAGCAAAAAAAAAAAAATTGTTATGGCCCAACGAAAACATTCCAAAGTGGCTGTAGCTGTTGCATTTTTGTGCATTGATGAAGAAAAGAAGAAGAAACGTGTGTGGATGAAGGAATGGTTGAGAGATAAACCACGATTTTCACAAGTCAGCCTATTAAGAAGGGCCGATGACCTTCGATGTTAGGCCCCTTAAAACAACAAGCAAGCATCAAGTCCATTAAGAACTCTGTGCGTACAAGAACCTGCAGATTATAAGAACTTTCTGCATATGAACAGCGGCAGTTTTTTCGAATTGATGGAGTTGATTCGGTCAAACATAGAGAAACAGGAGACACACATGAGAGATACCATCAGTGCTGAAGAGAGGTTAATTGTAACATTGCGATTTCAAGCGACAGGAAGAAGTTATGAAGACCTGAAATTTAGCAGTGTAATATCTCCTCAGCTACTTGGAAAAATCATTCCTGAGGCGTGTTGGGCAATCTTCGATATGTTGCAGCCGGAATATTTGCACGTAAGTGGGCCTATATAATTTTGATTGTGATGTATTGTAAGATCGTTTATATATAACAAACGTAATATTCTTTTGAAAGTGATTAGTTTGGGAAATGTTATTTCACTACTAATTATGAACTACAGAAAATTTCACTACTGTAGTAATGTATACATACTTACAGTATTAACAACTTAAGTGCAGAGGCGCGAGAGGCATATATGTCATGGCAGAATGGTCTATAGGCTAATAATATTTTAAGGAGTTTGAATGTCGCACTAACACATGGAAGGTATTACGTGACGCAAGGATGGGAATGCTCCAGGACTCGCCCGGTACCTTTCAATAAATTCTTCTTGGAACTGCTTATTCTCCTCAAAAGTCATTGTTATTCGAGGTAGGCCTAATTAACTCACACATAAACCAAATTAAGCTACAGACGAAACCACAGCGAGCCGGGCAGGTAGTGGCCATACACACACTGACGGGTTGGCGAACCGGTCGGTCAGTGCGACCAAGGTCACGAACCCAAGGTCTGTCTAGGTAGGTCTGGTCACGCTACCACAATCCTTTGCGGTGGCGGCCATATTGGGTCTCAAATATCGTTGTTACGTGGGCATGCCCGATGTAATAATATGAGTTATTACTTGTATTTTGAAGGAAAACGGGATATTGCGCCGCACCAAATTGTCAAAATAAGACAACTGACGGAATTAGAGTGTTTCGTTTCCCGAGAGATAAGCAAAGGAGAGCTCAGTGGGTACAAAACTGTAGGCGTGACAAATGGCAACCTACAGATAATTGCTTCTTGTGCGAGGTTAGTGAAGTTATACATTCGTATTATTCCTGAATAACAGTATGTTTATATGAACGATGTTTTATATTTATAGGTCTTATTATGTTTTTTTTTTTCTTTGCTAGTGGCTTTACGTCGCACCGACACAGATAGGTCTTATGGCGACGATGGGATAGGAATGGCCTAGGAATTGGAAGGAAGCGGCCGTGGCCTTAATTAAAGTACAGCCCCAGCATTTGCCTGGTGTGAAAATGGGAAACCACGGAAAACCATCTTCAGGTCTGCCGACAGTGGGGTTCGAACCCACTATCTCCCGGATGCAAGCTCACAGCCCCGCGCCTCTAACCGCACGGCCAACTCGCCCGGTGTATTTTCTTCTAGCATAATTTTGAAGAATCGCATTTTGAACTAAAGAGGGCAGATGGACGGAAACTACTCAAGTGGAATTCCATTCCAACAATTTTCAAAGTCCCTAATCTACCTAAGTCTTTGACATATTATAGGAAATCTCCCAAAGAAAGAGAATTGTCTTTCAAAACAAGCAAGAAAAGTAACAGGAAATGTGTAATAGTAGTATTTATGTTTATGAAAATTTCCTTTTCATGTGTCTGGCTCCATGGCTAAATGGTTAGTATGCTGGCCTTTGGTCACAGGGGTCCCAGGTTCGATTCTCGGCAGGTTCAGGAATTTTAACTAAAATTGGTCAATTTCGCTGGCACGGGAGTTGGGTGTATGTGTAGTCTTCGTCCTCATTTCACCCTCATCACGACGCGCAGGTCGCCTACGGCAGTCAGATCAAAAGACCTGCACCTGGCGAGCCGAACTTGACCTCAGACGCTCCTGGCACTAAAAGCCAAACGCCATTTCATTCCATTCCTTTTCATGTAAACTACAGACAGTATCATTCTAACCCTACATGCAACGTAGAAATGTTTCACAGATATTTGAAATGCTTGTTCCTGTTCATTTACCAATTATAATCACAACAAACAATAGGCCTATCACTTCAAACCAACAATTTATGTCCAGCTGGCCATCATTACAACAATTGTATTGATAATAGCAGTCTTATACTGTACTGTAGTTATTATTTACATCTAAATTTCATTCATCTTAAATGCTCTATAGAGTACATTATATGGCTGGACAAATACTTAAAGATCACAACACTCGCACTAACCAACTACTGTAATTTAATGTACCGTAGCCTAACATAATATCCTAATGTAATCCCTAAAATAGTCTAACCTAGGTTAACTCAATTTAATAGTGACTGAATTTCTATTTCTTATGAAATCGTGTCTACCAATGGCTTTAATTTTTTAACCATTATTATTATTATTATTATTATTATTATTATATGCACGAATATTAAAACTCAGTAAAGATCCCCGTGGTCGCCAACTCACGCTCCCTGGTTAGGAGAGCGCGACGCCCCTTTCAGTCGCCTCTTATGACAGGCAGGGTATACCGTGGTTGTTCTATTGCCCCCACCCACGGTGGGAAATCTATTTTGGGTTATAACTACGAGGTCCTTAGCTGAGTCTTGACATTGCTTTCACTATTCTAGCCCATCCGACCTCCCTTGGTCAACACTTGTTCTTTTCCGACTCGACGGCATTAGCGCATTCGAGGCCTAGGAAGTTTTTCATTTCCACGCACTTTGTGACCTTCATTTTTCTTTTGCTGATACCTTCATTTTTCGAAGTTTTGGTCCCCTTCCATTTGTTTTCTTCTGACTAGTGTTTATAGAGGATGGTTGTCCAGTTGTACTTCCTCTTAATACAATAAACACCACCACCACTTTGTACTATATAGCTGCATGGGTTATCAATAAACTAGTTAAGAGTAGCTAAGAACATCACTCTTGTTGTTTACGTGCAGAATATTTTTGCCTTGGAACCGAAAGAAATACCACACGAATGGATAACAACAGTTACCATACATAATTTAATGCACTCAAGAGGCATTCATAGTTTGTCAACATACTGGGGTAACCTTTTAGAAACGCAGTCTCGGAAATGACTCTCTTAATAAAGAAAACGCTGAAGGTAATTTATTACAACCGTCGTTTAGTACTTTAAATAGCGGTACATGCTTCAAGTTCAGTATTTCATGTACCGGTAATAATAATATGGCACAGGTGCTGTACAGATTTCTATGTTTCTGTCAATAAGATTACGTACTTGACAGATAATATTAATAAGAAACACAGTAAGACCAAGTTGTAAGGACGTAAAGGAGAAGAACATGAGCTTTTCTGTTGATTCTTGTTTCTCAAAAAAGAAAAAGAAAAATAGAATTTCAGGCTCTGTTAATTATCTTCCTATTCAAATAGCTGTGAATGTATTCATATCATTTAAGTTTTATACAGTTATATATACATGGCCAGGAGATTCGAATACACTTGCCTTTGGTTACGCTCGCTTAAAGACCCAATATGGCGGCTCCATAAGCAGCATTCGTGACTTGACCTCCCTAGACAGACCTTGCACGAACCGGCTCGCCAACCCGCTCGACTGTGAATGGGCCCCTTTAGGGTACGTTTATGCTGCAGCTTCGCTGCTCGCACGTGGATGCTCGCCCTAGCATCTCGTTGCTGACTATAGCCAGGCTGCTCGCCATGGAGCTTTTAATCTGCAGCAGCCCCGCGCGCACGCTCCTGGCAGCTCTCAGCTGTAGTCGAAAATTCAAAACAGAGGAACTGATAGTTAAGGCGATTTGTATTTTGCATAATTTGATTATAGGTATAGAGGGCATGAACACTTAGACTACGAAGACGTACTTCCAAGAGCTAACCCGTCGAGGAGAAACAACACAGCTCCCACTGAAGCTTTTGAAGTGCGGAATAAATTCAGAGATTTTTTTAACGAGGGAGTCTCAGTTCTGTTGGCGAGTGTATATTACAATGATTTGGTGTACTGAATGTGAAATAAAAAGTGTAAAATGCTTCGCCCGGATTTTTCAGTGCATTTCTACTGCGGGAGTTGATTGAAGAATGAAGCTACAAATGCTTCATTTCGTAATTTAATAGTGTACTTTTGAATAATGTAAAATAAGGGGTTATGGAGTATCTCATTTTGACTTTAGTTATGTCTCATAAACAAAATGTGTTTACAGTTTGAAAAAATAACTGTCGAACTTTCTCGTCAGTTACTTTGTAATTTACGAACATGTACATGTTAACTCACCCAACTGAAGAAAAAAAAATGGATTGCTCGTAGTTTGAGAAACTATATATACTGTGTATATTATCAAATTATTAGTGAATACGGACCATGAGCATGATTACTTGATTACTGCTGGCAGTTCTTAGTGAAATATCGAGGATGCACACCAGGAATAAAATGCCAGAAACAGAGTTGCAAATCACAGTAGGAGTACTTATGGAGGCTAGCTATAGGCAATTCACACCTTGACAATGTTGTGAGATGAAGAGACATGAAGTCGGGTTGCGAGTTTCACCAAGAGAAGTCCTCTCAGTTTTAATTACTGGGAGCATTGCAAGTACAGTACTTACGTGTAACTATGAGGAAATATCTTCCTTCGGCTAATCACATAACTAGATCGTTGTAGTAAGGATGCAGAGAGTGTGTCTCTGGTAAGACCCCAATTAGAGTACTGTTGCAGTGTATGGGATCACCAGGATTACCTGGTATGTGAACTGGAAAAGACCTAAAGGAAAGCAGCGTTACGAAAAAGTTGCAAACTTTGGGCTGGGAAGTTTAAACGGGATGTTCCAAGCTGTCAGGGGAGAGATGGCGTTAGTAGACGAATAAGGTTGAATGGTTGTGTTCAAAAGTAGGAAAAGAACATGACATGAAGGTAACATTGAAATTCAAGAGGACAAACTGGTGTAAATATTCATTCATAGGAGCAAGCATTAGGGATTGGAATAATTTATCAAAGGAAATGCTCGATACATTTCCAAGTTGTTTGAATTATTTAAGAGAGGGTTAGGTAAACAATCGATAGAGAATCTGACACATGGGCAATAGCACTGCTGAATTAACCAGGCGTAGGTAATCGAACCCATAATTCTCAGAATCGAAAGCCGCAACAATGAACATTTGGTCAAGGAGCAGGACTGACTATAGCACACATGTAATCTACTCGTCGATCATTTCCACATAATTCACAACACACTTAGCAATCGTGACAATGATTCATTGTTAGAGGGTTCCAGTGACTGAGATCAGTGGAGTGTTCCCTTTGTAGGCCATAACCTCCTTCCTGTGCCAGCCATTGGCGGTGAGTGATGTGTTATTTCCTAATTCTCTTTTATTCTGAATAATATATTCTCTTATTAGTGTCAGATGTTGTTAGCAAGTGTAGATTTTATGAATTTGTTTTCATTCCATATGTATTGGTTGTTCTGAGTACGGTATTACATTTTACTATATACTCGTATGGCTGTTTACCGCGGTCGTATTGCATCAGCTGTTCTCGCGGGCGTAGCGCGCTGGCTACAGAGGATTGGCGATGCTCATTTGTTTTGCGAAACTTCAATTTAAAAGTAAGGCCGTGCGGAGTATAAATGGCACTTCAAATAATCCTATTGGGCAACTTGCAGACTACTACTAACTGTTCTCACGGTTTTCGGAGAAGCCAAGCCGCGGAAATTTTAGTCCGCGTAAATTCACTTTAACAACATGAGGCTAACTTTATATGAACATCACCGGACTGAGCTTGAGCTCGGAAAGCCGGTCCTCACAGTTTAAATGTATGATGGGCTGGAGGTACCCGTAACAGAGCTCGACTTTCCTCATTACTGAAGAGTCGAGACCCCATGACTAAATTCTAAAGTGTGAACTTCCGTTCTAGTCGGCCCCGCGGTGTAGGGGTAGTGTGCCTGCCTCTTACCCTGAGGCCCCGGGTTCCAGTTAAGGGATTTTACCTGGATCGGAGTGCTGGTCGCGGTCCACTCAGACTACGTGATTGAAATTGAGGAGCTATCTGACTGTGAGATGGCGACCCCGGTCTAGAGAGCCAAGAGTGACGGCCGTGAGGATTCGTCGTGCTGACCACACGATACCACGCAATCTGCAGGCCTTCGGGCTGAGTAGCGGTCGTTTGGTAGGCCAGGGCCCATCGGGGCTGTTGCGCCATGGGGTTTGGTTTTGGAACTTCCGTTCTCCGTTTGAGTCTATCTTGCTAGTTCCAGATAATAAGAGATTTCCCAGAGAAATTCTTGATTTGTCCAACCATTAACTGCAGAATGCGACGTCGACAAATCGTCGAGAGCCTAGCACAAATAAGAAATTCACTTAAGACGGACACGTTCGTTCTTCTTGCTGTCAACACCACCAAACACCACATTTTAATGGTATCAATTCGTGTAACATAAAATGCCTCTGATGTCCAGGATTCAGCACCGTACAAACATTTATAACAAAAAGTCACTTCACTCGAATTGGTTGAAGACACCAACATCTGCAGTACGCATGTCCAGCACGTTGTTCGGCCTGGCAGCGCTGTTCCGGAATGTATCACGGACTCCCCCGCTCCCGTTCTATTTCAGTTCCGCAACAATCACTTTTATCATCAGCATAAATAGCTTGTCTCCGTCTCGACCTTGACTTCCCTCCCGCGACACTACAACCCGAAATACTCGCCCTTCCACAGCCAAGTTGCACTTACATCATTTATCCAACAATCTAGAATCTCCTAAAGAAAAACATTGCAAATATCCAAATCCATTTATTTCTCTGGGAACAACATTCCGATGAGCAAGATTCTACATGGAATTGATTTAATCCAAGTTACCTCGGTCTTCTCGCAATATCTACTGTCTCCCATTTCTTTTTAAATTAGTTTTTCAGTCTATTATTAAAAAGTACATCATCATCATCATTATGATCATGTACTCGCTCGAGAATATACAAAACACCAAGATGGTCTTAGATAGCTGAAGAGAGCAAATACTACACACCGCAAAAAAAGTTCAGAATATCAAGGATGAAATGCATTAATAAAGTTACTTTTTCTCAGTATCTAACACAAATAAACAGTAATGAAAGGCTACAATTTGTGTGCGAGGGTTTATGTTTGTTTTAATGAAGGTTGTCCCTTCTTTACTTTGCCTTAATACAGTGTACGACTCCCTCTCTCACTGTTCAGGTCTCGGACACGCTGTGGCAGACTTGCGAACAGTACATTGCCATCATTATGAGAAAGAAGGTCCAATTCTATCTGGGCAAATCTAATTAGGTCTGGGAGTGTCTGTGCAGGTTGTAGCCGATCAGAAACAGCTGTTTTAACCTGTTCCAAGTATGTTCAATGCAGTTCATGTCCGATGAATTAGCTGGCCAATTCATGTGTTTGATACCAACATTTCTCGTGAAGTTCCTAACCAACGAGAGTGAGCATTGTCGTCGACGAAAATGAATTCAGCAACCATATCCGTACCTAAACTGTTATAGAAATGGTCGAAGAATTTCATCGGTATAGAGCTGGGCGGTTTAACAAAGGTGTAGCCTACCACGGTCACGCACAATCCCAGCCCAAAACATTACCCCGAAGTCCATGCGTCCACCTCGTCCTTTACGCCCTGACACCCTTTGTCGTCGCCAACCTGGCCATGTTTCATCTGCAAACCAAACCCCAACGGATACTGGATGGTCTATCTTCTCTCAACAAGATGGCGATTCTATGGTAAAACATATCGAATCGGTCGAAGTAACCTTAACTGGGAACTATGCAACTGACTGCGTGCAGTTTGTGCACAGTAAGATGTCCTCTCGTAACTGCTGAGCAGTTGTTGATGGTTTCCTCTGCGTTGTTACGCGGATGTACCGATCTTGAGTCCGGCTCCATGGCTAAATGGTTAGCGTGCTGGCCTTTGGTCAGAGGGGTCCCGGCTTCGATTCCCGGCAGGGTCGGGAATTTTGACCACTATTGGTTAATTTCGCTGGCACGGGGTGTATGTGTCATCTACACCATCATTTCGCCTTCAACACGACGCGCAGGTCGTTTACGGCAGTCAAATCAAACGACCTGCACCTGGCGAGCCGAACATGTCCTTAGCACTCCCGGCACTTAAAGCTATACGCTATTTCATTTTTACCGATCTTGGCCTTCCCGCGGTCTGTCAGTCACATCATTAGCTCACGTGTTTGACACTGTACACCTCCAATGTGCAATACTGCTGCTTGTGTATGTGCACCCTGAATCAACGCCACAAAGTCAAAGTGAGAAACACACATTGCACATGAAGCTTAAACTTTTTTTAAAAAAAAATTTCAATTTGCTTCATGGCACACCGACAAAGATAGGTCTTAGAGCGACGACGGTATAGGAAAAGGCTAGGACTGGGAAGAAAGCGACCGCAACCTGTACCGCCCCAGCATTTCCCTGATGTACAAATGGAAAACTACGGAAAACCATCTTCAGGGCTGCCGAACCCACTATCTCCTGAATGCAAGCTGATAACTGCGTGACTCAAACCGCACGGCCACTTGTATACACCTGAAATTGCATAGTTCACCCCAGGCCCAACATCACATCTGCCCTACCCACAATATAACAAACTTAGAACCGCTAGCTCAGCCACAATGCTAGCACAAAGCTCGTTGTACAGCCTCTTCCTCGGATCACCGGACACGTACACATCATTGAACTATCAATTCAGTAGCTTCAGAAGTGCGCCATTGTCCACGGACCGACCTTAGTAAACAGAAATAGGTCTGAATGTTTTCCTTCTCGTTTAGCTAATGTACCCTCTAAGTGAAAAAACTCGTATAAAGCTTGCATACTCTACAATGAGAACGTAAATATTTTACAGTCGACATCAGAAAAATGTAACCTAGCTTCATTTTTAAATCCTTGGTACTTTTGGATGGATTTTAACAAATCTAATTGTGGCTGCAATTTTTGTTCAATTTTCGTAAACATATGTGAAGAAAGAATGAACATGGCAGAAGAACGGCGATAAAGTGAAAAGCTAGCCCAGTTACAATGAGAGAGTACAGTTCTTACCAACTGCGGGCCGCTGGGGTAATAAGTTCACAGGTGAACATAATTAATACCGAGCGAGCTGGTAACGTGGTGTAGATCACGTAGCTGTCAGTTTTCATTCCGGAGAAGATGGGTTCGAACACCACTGTCGGTAGTCCTGAAGATCGTATTCTGTGTTTTCCCATTATCACACAATCTTGATTAATGCCATGGTCGCTTCCTTCCCATCTTAGTCCTGTCCTACCCTGTCGTCGCCATACGACCTGTGTGTATCGGTGCGACGTAAAATATTATTATTATTACTACTATTATAAATATTATCAATATAATAATAATAATAATAATAATAATAATAATAATAATAATAATAATAATAATAATAATAGGCACTTACTGCCCCTGTTTGATTCTTAACTACTCATAGTAACGGGTGAATCAGACTGTCGAGCGGGTAAGACAGTGAAACTATTTCGAAATAATCGAATTGCAAAATTTGGGTTAGAAAATTGTGCCTTGGAGAGGCTAGATTGTAGTAAGTTTGGGAGAGCAGTCTCCTAGAGTATCAATTGAATGGAGCAATGGTGCCCTATTGAATAATGCAACTTCGGAACTACAAGCTCATTGTACAATTATTGTGTACCTTGAGCCATATCTGCATGGCTAATTCCGAATTATTACAGCTCGGCTGTTGCTAATGGTCTCTTGCGGCCTCACCTTGGATGACTTGCTAACTTCCATAAATATACTAGAGGGCAGCTCCCTCGATGTTGGGCACTGATGGTTGTATCTTTCCGACGAGATGCTAATGTTATCTCCTTGACTCGCTCGAATCGTTGGGTATTGCATTGAGAGAAGAATATATAAATGGACTCCAAGCATATCGGAGTAGCATTTTTTACGTACAAAAAGTCTTTATAAACGCTTCAAACTTACCCTGTACTACCATCCTCCTCCGTTCTTTGACCGTAAATATACTCCAGTTATGGGTGTTCTTTCGTCATATTTGTTCAATGATATATAAGTGATTGATATGTGTTGTTCGCTCCGCAGTATGAATGGACTACATGTTTTTCCTTGTGATTGTTGGGATTATGATATGTTTGATGGGACGGTCTCATATTACTACTGTGTACGTGCGCTGCAGCTTGATATAATTCACCACCTGATGACTGCGCTCTGTGTCGACGCGAGCTTCCACTCGTGCCGTACGAAGTGCGAACCTTGATGGGTTTGCGCATGAGTGCGGGATTTCTCTGATCCCACTGCTAAATTCGTTTTGACCTGCGCGCGCAACTTCTGGAATAAATGAGACCTCGTTTGTAGCCTTGGGGTCATGCTATACGAATTTGGATTCGTCATTTAATTGATGCTGCTGCTCTTATTGTTTGCCGAACCTGGCTGTATCTGAAAGTGTGCACGAGAGTTAATATGAGAGTGGAGTGTAACAAGGACGTATCAATCAGTTGAATTTGTATTTCGATCTTGTTTCATTATTTATTTATGCTTTTTTCGTATGGTGCTATTTCGTCTGCCCACGCACTTATCTTTACCTTTTGGGCCGCCATGTTTAATCTTTCGTTCATTTAGGCTATGCGATGCCTGTGATTTTCCCTTTCTCCTTGTTCCAGAGTCATTTCTCTTTTATCCCGTACTGAAATCCTACGAATTTTATTTTTTTAACTCTGGGTCTTCTCCCTGATACGTGGGGGTTGGAGGATCTGAGGTTATTCTTATTAATGAGGGTGGTATGTGGGCGTTGACTGGAAATGATATGGAATATACTCGTTGGAGAGAACGACCTCTCTTTTGATCTGTTGCACTATTTGAGATATGTAAACACTGGCACCATTTGAAAAATAGTGTACTTAATTTAGTGATCCGCCGAATTTTTAAATATGGTTCTTCGTGACCTGATGCTCACGGAATAATGTCGTGCCAACAATTCGGTCTGGACTGATTATGTATTTATGCGTTCTTTATAATTTTTAATTTGAATTAATTTCTTTTCTCTCTACTTTCGTTTCATGATTTGAATAAACCCTTATTTCCTGTATTTTGAATTTTATTGCTTATAAATCTTAGTCTCTTAGTATTATTGTCAAGAGGCTCGTTTCCAGTTCAAGGCTGTTTGCATTTAGGCTTTTCCTAGTCGCGATCTACGCCTCAACCTTCCTTTTGTATCTTATTGGTACTGGGATTGCTTCCGCGATGCAAGGTGGTGTGGCTCGATCTTCCTTGTTATTTGAGCCGACGAGCTCCTGATTGCTGTTGTTGTTTACCAAAGTATAAAATCAGAAAAAAAAAGGGAGGAAAGAAATAAAATGTTCAAGTTTAGCGTTTTAAATTATGCCTCGATCTTTTCTCTGTCCACCCATTCACCCCGGCACCTTCTTACACCTCTTATGTTAAACACTGTACCAATAATAATAACAATAATCATCATCACCGGATTGGTTCTCAACTTCTTGCAAAATGCCCGACTCCGTGGCTAAATGGTTAGCATGCTGGCTTTTGGTCACAGGGGTCCCGGGTTCGATTCCCGGCAGGTTCGAGAATTTAAACCATAATTCGTTAATTTCGCCGTCATGGGGGCTGGGTGTATGTGTCATCATTTCATCGTCATCACGACGCGCAGGTCGCCTACGAGCGTCAAATCAAAAGAGCTGCACTTGGAGGGCCAAACATGCCCTCGGACACTCCAGGCACAAAAAGCCATACGCCATTTCCCATTTTTTTTTCACTAGTATAAATTATTCTTAACATTGTTCCTGCCCCACTATTCAGCATCATGGAAGATTTCGGTTCCTCGGGGGACTGAACTTTCAAGAAAAACGTGGAGTACAGTGAATAGGATCCGTTCTGGGCATGGAGTCTGTGCCTACCCCTTGTTCAATTGGGGAAATATTACATCCTCCCAGTATGGCCCTGCTCAGAAAATCCAACACATTGTGCGTGAGAACTGGACAGACATCCTCAGTGCTTTGCCAGCTTAACTTGCATGGATAGATGCTTTGGATATTGGGCTGTGAATTGTCACGTGTCTTATCCACAGTAGCGTGTAATTGTGGAGTTACTTTGTAAACATGTATATAGTTAATTTTTTTACCTTTATCTCATGAGCATGTTTTTCTTACCATACGCTAAATAATAAATAAACGACTAATTAAGTTACACCTACCCTCCTACAAATGCCCCATACGAGCCCGAGTGAACTAGCATAATGACCAGGAAACATGTCCATCTACTCCCATCCGGTTCCTTGCTGAATGGTCGCTTCATAGAGCCCCGGTTCGATTCCCGGCCGGGTCGGAGATTTTAAACAAATGGTTAACTGGCTTGGCTCGGGGACTGGATATTTGTGCGGTTCCCAAATCCCTTCAACTCACACACCACAAATACACGCAGTTTCCTACAAATGGCAGATGCCGGTCTGCCTTACAAGGGCTGCACCAGGCCCACATCACATTGGAAACTCTGTATGTCAACTTTCGTTAATTTCACACGTGGCGTAAATCGGAATATATTTCTACTACCGCTATGGGCGCTGATGGTCCAGACTTTACGCTGCAACTTGCTCCCCACAGGACTACAGTTTCCAGCCATGCGCTATCATTTGACAAGAAATCGACTGAACTCTTACTGACGATTTGCGGTGGTTGTTTTTGGAAATACTGTAGCGATATTACGCGGAACGCTTTTAAAGCCTAGTACTTTTCTGGAAACAAACCAAGGAGTTTGTGGACTGCCTACATTATGCTGTTGGCTGTTAGGCTCAAATAACTGGAGTTTGCCCAAATACCTCTGCAATGTGACAGACAGTAAGTGATAGGAGAAACAACCTGTTCAGGTATGTTCTATGATCTTCAACAGCGTCACTGATTCATGAACATAACTAATTTGGTATATCTGCACCAATATAAAAATGTTCTTTTTACTACGTTCAATTTAAAATAAATGTACGAGGTTGTTACAATTTAGACACTTTTGTTTCTCTATTAAGCTATACGGTATAAAAAAGCGATTTTAAATTCTTATTAATTTTACCCATTATCAAAATTATCTGAAATTCTATGCTTTTCTTCAAAACACTCAATTACAAATGCAGCAAAATACGAAGTGTACACATCTAATTTTCTGATTTGAAAACGCCTTACTGATGATACGTGACAAGAGCGCTTATTTCTGTGCCAAGATGTTCCAAAATAGGCGACTACAACGGAAACGGTTGTATATAATGCGTTTCAAATGCTCTGTACGAATTCATTTTATCAGAAGGAACAATTTCAGCCTGCTACACACGCCACGCTGTGCTGACGACAGTGAAGTTGTTTGTACACAAGATGGGATGGGGGGGGCTCGACCGCTAATGAAGGAGAAAATGCTACGCACACGCAGAGCAACAAATACCAGAGACCTTGCTATTTGTGAGGGCTTCAATAACCTGTTTCCCAGCAACTACACATTCCGTAACACTTTCACTGCTATGAAGCTTTAAAACGACACGTCCAATCAAGGACAGTGAGAGAAATAAAACTAGATAGAGGTCAACATATGCAAATCTTAAAATCGACTCTTTTCTCATGCTAAAGGCTGCAGAATCGAGTTCCAACAGTCGGCTGGCAGCAGAGATGAGAATTATAGGCACTAAAAACAATTAAAATAAACAGGCATATAGGCTCTTAAATTGGCCAAAATAGGCATGTAAATAGGCACTAACGTGTAAAATAGGGAACAAAATAGGCATGAAAAATACTTATATAATTCAATAACACACTCAATTACTATAAAAGGAATTTACAACAACCAACTTTTCAATGTTTTCCGGTAACAATCTTGTTCTCCTGCAGGGCAGAATGTTTTGTACTGAGAGAAAGATCTCTCAAAATCACAGGAAGTGATTGGACAAAACTTCAACGAAGCCATATCATCTGGTTTTAGTTCAACTGCTTCATCTACCTCACCTCGTAGCACCCTGGCTACTTTTACCGTTGTTTTCCATCATGGATTCTGCTGCAGGACTCTTATGGAACTTTTGCTGACAGCGGCTAACTTCCCAGAGGTTCGGTCAAAACTTCTGACTTCTTCCACAACCCTAAGGACTCCACCACGGGAAAGCCACTCTTCTCCAACTCCCAGCAGTATGTTGAAGTTTGAAGATGCTCCAGTTTATGCAGGGGATATTAGCTCCCAAAAGTGCAGTGCACAGGTCTATAGGTTGTGGTCGCTGTTCACAGTGGACTGGTAGAAGAGCACGCACAACCCTTTCTTTCACCGGCTCAGGACAGGTCTTGAATGCCTTGTCGTGATCGTTCTATTCTGTGCCTTTAATGTTGTAGATGTGTGGGTTAGGAACGCTTTATGTACTCGTGTCAAATGCATCGCAGTATTTCTATGTTGATCTATATGGCTTCTTTTCACATTTGACCGAGCTCGATAGCTGCAGTCGCTTAAGTGCGGCCAGTATCCAGTATTCGGGAGATAGTGGGTTCGAATCCCACTGTCGGCAGCCCTGAAAATGGTTTTCCGTGGTTTCCCATTTTCACACCAGGCAAATGCTGGGGCTGTACCTTAATTAAGGCCACGGCCGCTTCCTTCCCACTCCTATCCCTTCCCTATCCCATCGTCGCCATAAGACCTATCTGTGTCGGTGCGACGTAAAGCAATTAGCAAAAAATTTTTAACATTTGATCTGAAAAATAATAAAATTGATTTAAATTACAATGTTCCTATATCTTAAATTTCTACAGCTGGACTTATTGGCAATAATGTTTAGTATAAACATGCATTTGTTTCATAAAAAACGAGAAAGACTATTAGAGGTGAAGAATTCATAACAACATGGAAATATGTCCTCAAAAATGTTCAGTTATAATGTGGCAGTTTCCTGTTGAGTTTACCGGGTGAAAAAATTATAAAAATGACGTGAAACGATACCTGAGTAGCGTAGAGGAGAGATCCTTCCTACATGCTTGCCAGAGACTCACCAAGCTGCCCCCTAGCAGTTTACTTATATAGAAGAATTAAAACGGAGGCACTGTAAATCTCAGATTTGTGAACATTATGTTGCAATTCGCCGGCTTTGGTCAGCCGGGTCAGCTGTCATGAAGACTATTTTCTATTGCCTGCAATAGATCCTGCATCGTGTGCGCCCACAAGGCTGCCACCCTCGTTGAAAATTAGAAAAGCGCGTGATTTGAAATTGTCGTGGCATGCGCCCATAACCTTACTTTTTGTCACAATTTAGCAAGACTCTACATGGGATGCTAGAGCTTATGCACCCCAATTATCTTTGCTTGACCAACCCATCCACAGCACAACGGTTACTAACCGGACCTCACCAATCCAGACCAACGGTCTTTTCACTGGCCTGGTCTTGAAAAGATAGTCTTTGCAACCCTGTAAAACACGCTGTGACAACGTCCAAGCCATGCCATATTGTATGTCTACCCTCTGTGACATCGTCCAAGCTGCACCACATTCCATCTTCGACCTATGTTTCACAAAGGCTTACCGGAAGCGTAATAGAGTTCACTAGAGCCTACACATAGCGCTGGTGAAAGTTGTTCGCGATTTTTCAAAATTAAATTTCGATTGTAGTCCGCTTCTCTGGTGTAGTAGTTAGCGTGATTAGCCGCCACCCATGGAGGCCCGGGTTCGATTTCCGGCTCTGCCACGAAATTTGAAAAGTGGCACGAGGGCTGGAGCGGGGTCCACTCAGCCTTGAGAGGTCAACTGAGTAGAGGTGAGTTCGATTCCCACCTCAGCCATACTCGAAATGGTTTTCTGTAATTTCCCACCTCTCCAGGAAAATGCTAGGATGGTACCTAACTTAGGACGCGGTAACTTCCTTCCCTCTTCTTCGCCGCCTGTCCCTTCCACAATCTTCCCATGCCTTCACAAGGCCCCTGTTCAGCATAGAAGCTGGGACCGCCTGGGCGAGGTAGTAGTCCTCCTCCCCAGTTGTATCCCCTGACACAAAGTCTCACGCTCCAGGACACTGCCCTTGAGACGGTAGAGGTGGGATTCTTCGCTGAGTCCGAGGGCAAAATCTACCCTGGATGGTAAACAGATTAAGAAAGAAAGAAAATATTTCAATTTTCCCAAGAAATGAATCACGGTTCAAAATACCGATTTTTAATTTTTATCCAGTCTGTGACAAGGGCCACCGGTGTTCTTCCTCGTTCAGTAATTAAATGATCATTTACATTTTAGCAATATAAATTATTGAAAGTTCACGACTAATATAGAATTGCAACACAACCTTCCACAAAATGTAAATTAATAGGCCTATAAATGCTACCTTGAAATGTGATCGTAGTTCAGGCATTTAAAAAAAAAGATAAAGGGAACAAACGAACTTACCTCCTTACAGCAAGCTTGGCAGAAGACTACCCTTCCATCCGCAGTGAAATTGGGATCCCCTGTGATCTACCGCTTCAGCCAGTAAGACGATGATTTTTCTTTGCAACTACAATTTTTTTTATGTCACGCCGACAGAGATAGGTCCTATGGTGACGATGGGATGGGCCTAGGAGTGGGAAGGAAGCGACCATGGCCTTGCTTAAGGTACAGACCCAGCATTTGCCTGATAGGAAAATGGGAAACCGCGGAAAACCATCTTCAGGGCTGCAGACTGTGGAGCTGCGCGCCCCTAAGCACACAGCCAACTCGCCCGGTGATTTTTCTTTGGGCATTGTCACAGGCACACTTGTTCTTCACAATGAATCACAACACGTTCTGAAGATAAAGCGTACGCATACAGCAGTTCACTTCGAGAAGGAGGTGTAAGGGATATGGGTTGTGCAACGTAGTCCGACGCTGACTGGTTCTCGCATATGTTTTAGAAGGTTGGAGGGGTTGAAGGCTTTGAGGTCAAATTGTTCCTTGTTTTCCCTAATGGAAATTTCCCAAGAACTATTTCTGGTGACTCGGAGAATTCCCATTTTTTTCGTGGGGTAAACTTAGGACGCAATAACTTCCTTCCCTCTTCTTCGCCGCCTGTCCCTTCCACAATCTTCCCATGCCTTCACAAGCCCCCTGTTCAGCATAGAAGCTGGGACCGCCTGGGCGAGGTAGTAGTCCTCCTCCCCAGTTGTATCCCCTGACACAAAGTCTCACGCTCCAGGACACTGCCCTTGAGACGGTAGAGGTGGGATTCTTCGCTGAGTCCGAGGGCAAAATCTACCCTGGATGGTAAACAGATTAAGAAAGAAAGAAAATATTTCAATTTTCCCAAGAAATGAATCACGGTTGAGAAATGAGAAGATAATGCTGTCGAGCACATCAGTTAAAATATAATGAATAGACTAGGGATGGGCGCGACTGAAGCCTGAAATCGAGAGCGTCGACTCCATCGACTCCGAACACCGGTCTCGGTTCGCATGAAGCCTCTCGACTCCAAGTTAACTTGATGCGCATTGCGGGGCCGCACGCTCGCTTCGCATGAAGCCTCGCGACTCCAAGCGAACTTGACTCTCATTGCGGGGCCGCTTGCGTGTCGTGGCGCGGAAAATAACATGAAATATCATGCATGTTGCTGCTCATTTGCCCATTGGGTGTTTTAAGAGTATTGTAGAGTGAAGTACGATATCGTTAACCAAGACGACGAGCGTAATGGTGTAGTTGAAATAAAATTAAACGTGTCATGTCAGAAGGTATCGGCAAAGCAGACCACGGACATTTTATTTCACGTCTTTATTTGTCGTGATCAGGAAATTAATAAACAGACATCGATGGTAAATAATTATGAATTGCACATGTACGATGAAAACAAATCTAATATGGGTAAATCCTCTAACATAATTCGAACATACACTACACCATTAAAAGCCTCCGTGGCTCAGGTGGTAGCGCCTTGGTCTCTCACCGCTTGATTCAGTGGTTCAAATCCCGGTCATTCCACGTGACATTTGTTTTTCTCCCGGTACTCCGATTTTCCCTGTCATCTTCCATTCCAGTAACACTCTCCAACATTATTTCATTTTATCTGTCAGTCATTCATCATTGCCCCAGAGGAGTGCGACAGGCCTCGGCAACCGGTACATTCCTATCCTCGCCGCAGGATGAGGGCTTCATTCGTACCATTCCTGACCCGGTCACTGACTGGAAAACAGGTTGTAGGTTATCATTATAATTCAAGGACAACGTTAAGTCTTGTTGCATTATTATTATTATTATTATTATTATTAGTACTGTAGTAGTAGTAGCAGTAGTATACACAAAAGCCCCCTTTCGCGACAGCCCTGGTAGGCCTTGGCCTACCAAGTGACCTCTGCCCAGCTCGAATGCCAGTAGATTACGAGGTGACGTGTGTTCAGCATGACGAATCCTCTCGACCGTTATTCTTGGCTTTCTAGACCCGGTCTCTACCTCAACGTGATCACGAAACCTGAGATACAGGTAAAAATTCCTGACCTGGCCGGAATCGATACCGAGGCCTCCCTAGACTGCGGAGGCGGCTATTATGACGCACAATGTTTGGTAAAAAATTTGTTGTAAAATCATACTCTAAGCACTAGCTTCTTTTTTTTTTCTGTTTTATGCCCCGGGCCAGGGGTATTAATCGTTTACAATTAAAAAATCTAACCCGGCCGAGAATCGAACTCGGGAACGCCGGGTGGCAGTCGCACGCGTTGCACCCTACACTGCGTAACTGAACTCAGTGAAGTCAATATTGGCGATTGTCTAAAAGTATACTGTCAGATTATTATTACCACTACAATTAGCGTCGTCATTATCATCATTGTCGCCAAAATAGACCTACAACATTAACACTAGCGATGATAAAATCTCGAAACAATATTTAATGTTTGCTGGCTAATAATAATCTTGTATTCATCGTATCACGTGTTTCCAAGGGAGGAACATGGAACTATAATTCCAAGCAGTTCCGACAATAGTTGAAAGATAGCGTTACTGCATCAGTGGAGTCGACACTGGAGTCGAGAGTGTCGGTTCCAGAGGTAGCAGTGTCGACTCTTCGCGACTCCGTTCGCAGCCCATCCCTAGAATAGACTGGAAGAAAATCGGCTTCTTTAAAATACGTCCAAAAGCATCAAATAGGCAATTATACTCCAGAAAGGCACAAACCCCTGAAATAGGCATTCATAGGCGCAATAAAAACCAACGAAATATAGCTTAAAAGACCCTAAAACGTATTTACATTTCAAAAGCCTATGTTTCTGAACACAGGAATAAAACAGGCAAATAGGCAAATTCCCGCCTCTATACATAAAAGAGGCAGCTTCTAGAAATCCTTTTCACAAACAACTTAGGCATTCGTATGGTCAATGGTCATTGAAATGGTGTTACATATGTTGGTAGTAGTAACAACAGGATCGTTCAATAAAAAGAGGGAGGCTGTAATTCAGAATATTTTTAAAATATAAATAACAGAATGAAAACATCTAGCAAGCCTCACAAAATTGTACGGTACTTGATCCTTTCGGTCCTGTTTCACAGTTTTCACTGTATTGTACGAAGTAATGATCAACATACAGAGTGAAAACAAAAAATATTTACAGCTTGAAACGAAGTCCAGTTCACAGAAATCGCTACAGAGGGAGAGGATGGACGGGACCAAACCTTCATTAAAATTAAAATGTTCCTAACACGTGCGTCACTCGATCAGCACTCGTCTCATAAATAATGTATAACGGAATAAAAACAGGCTCGACACACACCGCTTTGTGACCTTCATAGGCTGTTTATCGAGCAGATAGAATGCCACGGATATCCTTCCGACAAGAGCACTATTTCACCTGCCGCTGACGCAACAATCACTTGGCATATCTGAGCATTCTATACAGAACTTGGACTTCGAAATATCCAGTTATTGGTCTAATGTCTTCATAGGTAGGTACCGGATCGCCAGTCTGCTCGGATGTGCAGGAGACAAGTGAGGGGAAATAACGTTTCCAATGCAAATGTTATGGATTATATTGATAGGACAGACACTAGCGCATTTGGTCCTCTTCCTTCCTGGGAAGATCTCCACAGCAACTCCCCATACAGTCAGTTACCGGCTCTTCGACGGCCACCTCTGATTTATCTCTTATTTTTCATTGTATCAAAAGAAAATACAGAAGAAAAAGTCAAGACTGTAAATACATTTTATCATGAAAAAGGTTCATACCGAATCCTTTTAAATAACTAAGATCCTACTCGCCCTAAGATATATATGTGTGTAAAATAGTTTTGACTGTACATAGCTCAGAATTTAAAAAGAATGGTATTTCTGTATCGGTCATGTCCACAGTAACAACGAAATTCACTTTTTACTTTTCTGTAATTTATGTCTGTCTGTATGTATCTTCGCGCATCACGAGAAAACGGCTGACGAGAATATAATGAAAATCGGTATGCACAGTAGGGGAATGAGCCACTACAATCTAAGCTATAAATAATTTTATTCACGCTGAGTGAAATGGTAGTTTAGGGGAAGGCCTAAAATATAATCCATGTTTTTATAACAGAAGTTATAGAGAATACAATTTCCGATCATTTATGTTTTATTCAGTTTTACCGTACCGACTATAAGAGTGGTATTTCAGAGTCGGAAGAGCCCCCTACCGAAACTGAAGGGCGTTCACGGCTTACAGCTGACTGCGGCCTGGTCAGTCATTCCAGCTCTGGAACTTTGTACTGTTCATTAAAGATGAGGAAGTGTGTGGGTTTTCATTCGATGGAGTGTTTCATATGATAGCATTGATTTTATTCGCGACATTCCTTCTGGCATCATTTCAATAAAAGTTGATTTCAGTTGGGAAAACCACTAAGAAAGTATTTCTGAGGAAGTAAAAAAGACAAGAGGGCCTACCATTACAATGGAAATTCCCTAACCCAGTCTTCACATAAGAAAAGACGTCCGGTGACTTCCCCGTCGCGTTTCTAGGGTAACGTTAAGAGCTATGCAATTTGATACAATCTTACTCCCAAGGTGTACACTACCTAACCTAGAGAATTCTGTATACAATGTACAAATCCGTAGCGAAGCACGGGTACATCAGCTAGTAGCCTACTTACTGTATATAGTTTTGACGGACTAATTTTTTTAAAAGTTATACATTAAGCAATTCGAAAGCGGAAAAAAAGAAACAAAAGGCTTCCACTATAACAAAATGCAAAGTTTCATGAAAATCCACCTGACAGCAACTTCAAGGTAACAACAAACGCGAGGAAAATATATCTGAACTCGTCAATGGCCATTATTTTACTTATCCTTTATAAAAACTCAGTATCGTTAGTGTTCGAACGTACAGCCAGATATAAGATTTTTTATATTTATAGATGAAACTGAAGAGAACGAAAAAATCTGTCAATTCTTAGATAAACTTATACACTTTCAAGGCAGTCTCTTCATAAAATACTTTCGCTGCTCTGCTACGGATTGACAGGGGTTTTATAGCCCGGACGTCACGAAAACAAGTATATATTTTTCAAGGTTCCTTAAAACTAATCGTTTATCAGATCTTCGCCAAGGTAACAAACTATACATTCTCTATGTTCGGTACTTATTGTCCCATTATAGATTACTACGTATAGCCGCACATTCGCTTGTATCCTTGCATACAGTAACCTCGCAACGTCACCAAAAACACGTCCTGCCAGCCGTGGCAATATTCAGTACAAGTATTTTCAATTACTCCCTACACCTCACTTTTCAATTTGCTGGTTTAGCCGACAAGGGGGGTTCTCTAGCCAATACAGTCAAGGTGTGTTCGGTACACCCTGGCGGGACGCGGGTTCGATTCCCAGTAAGGAAGTCGAAAAATTTACGAAACGAGATTTCCATTTCTGGAGCGTCATATACCCCCAAGGTTCACCCAGCTTACACCAAAAATGAGTACCACGTTAATTCCTGGTGCTAAACAACAGCTAACCACTCGACAATATCTCATCGACAATACAGCTGTACTTCAGGATAAACATTTGGGACAGGCGACCGTGAACTGGGTTCTTACGTTGTATAGGAATCACCCAAGGGTTAGAAGGCGACCTTGACCTTTCGTAAAAGTCCGTATTCAGTCGTAAATGGAAACCACAGGAAACCATTTCACGGACAACTGACAGTAGGACTCGAATTCACAATTTCCCGAATTCAGTTTGCCTACCCCATGGCTAACGCAAGCTTTTAATGTGTTGAGCTAAACCGGTCGTTCTTGCACGCTATAGATGATGATAATAATAATAATAATAATAATAATATATGACCCAGTTTCTTCAACGAATGTTAAGTGTTAACACTGCTGTTAAGGAGACTTGACACATAATTTAACAAAATGGTCGCCTCATCAATAATTGTTAACCCTAAAAAATTGTTAATACTTGTGTTAAATTAACATGGCAGCAGGCCTGTGGTAAACCTCTTAACAGATCTTAAAATTTCAAAATGGAGGCATGTCGAAGACGTAAGTCGTCTTCGCTGCTGTATGAAGACTATTTATAAACTGAAAAAGGCAAAGGACGGCCCATACTAAGAAAAAACGACGTTATAGAGTTGTCAGAAGAAAGATTTCTACAAAGCCATAATGAACAGGGTACTAGAAGAAATTGAAAACAGGTTAGACTTTCCAACAGATTGAAACTTGTCAGTGTCTCCAGTGCAGCAGTAGTTTATAGTTTTTATAACGGGATGTCAGAACACTAAAAGGCGAACACATTTTACTTACACATGTCAGGGCCGCAGCCTAATAATTTCCGAAAAAATTATGAATCCACATATTCCAATGCAACGCGTATATACTTCAATAATAGCATCACAGTTAATTGGAGCGGTGGCCGAGCAGACTTGTCTACGAACCGCGACGACATGGGTTCGAGTCCTACCGTAGCTGCATTTTTATACACATTAAATTATTATTTGAGCGAACGTGATGGTAAAGATACGAATAAAAATATGAGAGGAACTGCCGTGAACTTTATTATCTACCTCAAATTAATAGACCCATACATATATATATATCCAGCAGTAACTATGAGAATGTTTAGGCCTATATTAATTACAGGTAGAAAATTAAGTGTACTGCAATTTGCGTAACATTGTTATTCCCATTTTTATCTTCACGTTCCCTCAAATATTAATTTATTTTGTACAAAAATTATAGCTGCGACGAGACTCAAACTTACATCTACGAGGCTCACAGATAAGTTCACCACTCGGTATGACTATGATGTAACTCCAAGTATATATGCGTTGCATTGGAATCGGGGATTCATCAATTGTTCAGTGCTCGAATACGTCAGTCACGTGTCGGTAGATTTAATAGCACGCAAAAGAATTCCTGCGGGACTAACTTCCGGCACATTGGCGTCTCTAAAAACCGTAAAAGCCAATAACATCATTATTCTTTCTTGGCCCTAATTTTTTCCCAGCCCGATATCCCCAGCGCTTTAAGGCGAGGGTGTAAGGGGTGTTTATTTCCTGTTTGGGGCCATGACCATAGAAGTAAATACCTCCATTGTTCGTTTCTTAAATAATAATAATAATAATAATAATAATAATAATAATAATAATAATAATGTTATTGGCTTTACGACCCACTAACTACTTTTTCGGTTTTCGGCATAGTTCTTTAATTGCCCTTCTTCTTCGTCGTCGTCTTAATCTGTTTACCCTCCAGGGTCGGTTTTCCCCTCGGACTCAGCGAGGCATCCCACCTCTACCTTTTCAAGGGTAGTCCTGGGGATAAAACTGAGGAGGCGCTTGAACACGGGTATCACACGCGTAGAGAGCGGGATCGAGCCGACCCGATACGCGCCGAGGTTCGAAGCAAGCTCGAGCAGTCATGTGATCGAAGGCGGAGTCTATCTCGGGCTACAGACCGAACGTGCAGTTTAACAAACAGCATATGAAGTGAAGCACCTTTCACACATGTGTGTGTATAATATTCATTACGAAGGTGCGTGCTTTCACATATTACTACATTCAGTCATTGACGTATATCTTATGAGGAATAAAGGTTGGCCATAAAATCAGAAGGCTTAGTTTATGATAATATGCAATGAAAATGACGAAGGTTGTACTCGTAATATTCCCCGCGTATTAACAGAAGTATTTCCTCCCAAGGCAGTACTTGTGTGCCGTGTAACAACTGCACGTTGGACGCAACATTATGAATAAAAAACCAAACCAGACCCCATGGCGCAACAGCCCCGACGGGCCATGGCCTACCAAGCGACCGCTGCTCAGAACGAAGGTCTGCAGATTACGAGGTGTCGTGTGGTCAGCACGACAGATCCTCTCGTCTGTTAATCTTGGCTTTCTAGACCGTGCAAAATTATGAATACGGTAATATTATTCTTACAATGTGATGCTTTGGGCGGCTAAGACAGCTGGCAGCGCCTCAGGCGAGGTTTTCCTTCTGTCCTCAATGTTGGGGGGTTTGAATCTACTCCTTGGGAGAGTATTACCCTTGTTGCTCGTATAGAAGACTTTGAGTAAGAAAGGATTGACATCTCATCAATCGTATACACAAATACATGTATAAATATTATGATGCAGCAATGTTACTGCCTGATTGCGTGAAATATATATGAAACTCAAACGTGACTCGCGATTTCAAGCTGTATCCTTTACAATAATTCAGGTCAATCGGTTCAGTAGTTTTCGAGCCCATCTGGAACAAATAAAACAAGACATCATCTTATGGTTCTAAAAATCCTGATCCTACCGGGTATCGAACCCGGAACCCCTGTAACCAAAGGCCAACACGCTTACCATTGAGCCATGCATCCGAGCGAGAAACGTTTCAACAACAACTGCAGATAAAATATACATTTTTAGTCTTGTAACTATTACGACACGTGAATGGTTTCCTTTTTCTGTCTTTATACGGCCCAAACAAGAGAATTGGTTTATTCGGATGGAGGCATTTGTAACGAATCATCGCACAAACACAAATGTTGACTGTCTCCAATATATAGGTATGGGTCGAAATTATATTATGTACAAAATACACGGAAGTAACAGAAGAGAGGACGAACCGGTACTGCCCAGCATAAATACTCTTACATATCCTTCTCAAGTTTGCTGGGTGTTAGTAACAGCAAGGCGCTAGGTTGCGGCGCACACAAAAGCTCGAGCAACGCTCGAACAGGCTCGAGCTCTGACGTCATCTGTTCGAGCAGCTCGAGCCGGGCTCAAGCACATCGCTACCTAAAATAATGTCAACCATGTGTGACGATATACTATTCCAACATACCGCTAGGAGCGCTTTACGTAAACAAAAGATGCTCACTGACAAAAGCGTTCAGTAAGCTCACGGAAATGTGTTAATTTGTCTTTAACAATTGTTTCATAACAAAGTTGAAAATGTGTTCGTGAAACAGGGCATTTTAATCGAATTGTTAAATTAATAACAGTTGTTACTTAACATTTGTTAAGTAAAATTTAACACAGAGTTGGAGACACCGAAGCTATTAAACGAGTTTACTAAGAACAGTTTTGGCAAATCCGTCCGTCCGTTCCTCTCCGGAATTAACTGCCAATGAATCATGAGACATTGATAGGTCTCTAAGTTCAGCCAACTTTGAGTAATCATAAAATCAAACCATTAAATGAGGAGCTTGGTATAAAAGTTGGACAACCCCATTTTTTTCACTTTTGAGGTTTTGATCGATTCTTAGGTGGCTTTTTATGCTGAACTCGGTTCTGCAACTATTCTGCTTCAAAAAAAAAAGACAGAACATAGGTAAAATAGCTTGTATTTGCTCAGTTCAGAATTAAAATAGGGACAATTCCACCATAGTTTCGTTTCAAAAAATGACAACTCCTTCAGTAGCCAATGAGAAGTTTGCATTCATGCAATATGCTCCCAACATGCACTGCAAATCCATCATGGCTGAATGTTTATAGTAACCTGTAATGAGTGCATTTAGTGATGATTCTTATTATTAATTAACTTTATAATTGTTCAAGAAGAGTAAAAAACTGAAAGTCCAAGTAAAAGAAGTTCATCTGAAAGAAGCAAAGAAGCGAGCAATCGACAAGTCAAATTGGAAACACACAACAGAAAAGATTGCCACGACCGAGCTCGATAGCTGCAGTCGCTTAAGTGCGGCCAGTATCCAGTATTCAGAAGATAGTAGGTTCGAACCCCACTGTCGGCAGCCCTGAAAATGGTTTTCCGTAGTTTCCCTTAATTAAGACCACGGCCGCTTCCTTCGCACTCCTAGCCCTTTCCTGTCCCATCGTCGCCATAAGACGTATCTGTGTCGGTGTGACGTAAAGCAACTAGCAAAAACCAAAAAAACCAAAAAAAGACACGTGAGTAATTCCAGTATGATTTCAGTACAGCAACATTCAATAGTAACATAGAGTCAGTGGAAATAATATTCCCTGTAACTGGACACACTTTTCTGTCACCTGACATTGTTTTTAGGTTACTTGAAAAGGACTTAAGAAAGAAAACCACCATAATTGACGTGACAGAATACCATGAAGTCTTTGCAAAACATGGACAAGTGAAAATTGTGGGAAGAAACTGGATAGCACAAGACTAGAGACAAGAAGCTAAGGTGGTGGTAAAGCTAACCCAAAGTCTTCACTTTCCGCTTTCCAGATGTAAGCGCTTCATACTTAGACGCTCCAAGACCCGCAAGAACGTACTAGTATCTGGTGAGATGGCAGACAACACCAATATTGGTAAGTTTATGTCTATATATATATTTAAAAAAAGGCCAAGTCACTTCTAGAACTCAATCCTGCAACAATTCTTGTCGGATGTAGTGTCAACCCCAAGAAAATTGCAGATGTTCAGAATCTCTTGTCCAAGCACTTCGGAGAAAATTGGCAAGAAATAGACCGTTTACAGTGGTACCGCAATCTCAAGGTACAGAATGAAGCTGGCGATGTTATCGATGATGATGATGATGATGATGATGATGCTTGTTGTTTAAAGGGGCCTAAAATCGAAGGTCATCGGCCCATGTTATCAACAGTGGACATTCTGAGTGTGAAGAGTTAGAGAGTGCAGATTTTGACGAACTGGTTCTTTCTAAGATGTAAGAATAACTCAAAGATTTCAGTTTTGTCAAAAGGCATCTAAATACAATTTGTTCATGTCATTTTAACTGTATGATGGATTTTGTATAATTTTAATACATTAGACATAATTACGTTATTTTAAAACACCTTTATGCATTAGAAGTGTAGGCGAAGAAAATAAAATAAATTCATTGATATCAAGTTCATAATTGTTTGGTTTCAAAAGAGGACACATTCAATTTCAAAATGGCTCCCTTTGGCTTCAACAACAGACAACTCCATGACTTGGTTTCATACATGGCCAACTCCACTATTTAAAGTGTAATTGCAGCTTTAATATTCATATAATTTCTTAAACTAGTATGAAAATATGCTTATGTGGCCTATAAGGATGACATATAAAAAAAACACCACGATACTGACAACCATATTGTGGATTAAGGTTTTTACCTCTACTGTAAAAAAAAAGCTAAAGTGGAGTTGTCCAACTTTGATACCAAGCTCCTCAAATAATGACTCCAATAATTGCAGGGGAAGGCTTACCCTAACCCGCAATACATTCTGTACTTAGCAGGTTGCTAAACAACGACTTCCATTAATATTTTGATATATGTGATTTTCATCCTTAGTAATGTCATTGCTTGCAGCTGTTTGATTACTGATGATGCTTGTTGTTTTAAGGGGCCTAACATCGAAGGTCATCGGCCCCTGTTTGATTACTACCTGTCAAGCCAGAGAGTATACACTTCCTCTGATCACGGAAGAATACTATTCTCTGCAAGATACTCTTCGATTCTCTGACAATCAGCTTCTGAATATAATCTACAGAACGTTCCTAATAACTTAAATGGTCATAAGAGAAAACAGTCCACGTACGTACAGGCGGGAAGGTATCAAGTCGACTAGCCATCTGTATGACTATTAATAAAGTGCAGGAACGAAATTGAAAACGCTGGAAGTCTACTTACCCGACCCAGGTTGCACTATTTCGGGAAAGATCGTTTGAAAATGTTAAGATCCAAATACGGCCGAATGGTCGAAGCACAGAAAATAATGTACGAAAAGAAAGGTTATAAATTACATTACGAATGAATCTGTTTTTATGCACCGGTGTTAAATGTTCGTGAAACTATTGAAAAGGGCAGGCAAAACAGTATGACTCCGGCAAGCATACCAAGACCAGTCATCCGACCTATTTATAAGGAATGCTGCGGAGCAGCAAGGGTCCACTAATAATAATAATAATAATAATAATAATAATAATAATAATAATAATAATAATAATAATAATACGTAGGTCGAATCATAAGTCATGGCTACTATTTTTTCTCGCGAGGAAAATCTAAGATATGCATTTGGAAACGCGCTGTATGTACTTGCTATGATGCCACTAGATGGCGTATGTAAACAAAAGTGTGGGTGTAAGCAAGCCCCCAAGTTCAACGTGTGAGTGAGAGCGTCACAAAATGGATGTCAACAAGCAGGAGCAACGATCGTATATTGAAATAGCAGTTCTCTGCGGCAGAAATGCACGCCAATGCCGTGCAGAGCTGCGGGAAGCATTAGGTGTGCATGCCATGCCCTATAGCACAGCGGCGACGTGGGTGGGGTGGAGCTGAGCCATGCTAATATGGCATGTTCATAAAGATGATGTTTCCCATATTGAAAAGAGCTTGTATCGGCCTCACCTTAATTGACTTAAGTGTTTCCCTGATTGTGCCAGAGAGGGCAGCTCCCTCGGTCATGAGCACGGAAGATCATTCTTTCGGCGAGACGTTTGTTTTATGTCTTTGGAGCGATTCTTTGCATTGTTGTGTGTGTGGAATATAAACATGGACCCCACGCAGATTGGAGTGGCGTTTTTATGCCATAAATGGGTTTTTAATAGATTTAAACTTGACCCATACTACCATCCTTCTTGTTGCTTCGATTATTGATATTACAGGTATGGTAATCCTTGTATTTATATTATTCCTGCAGTTAAATTGTACCGTTCGCCTCTTCGAATGATGGCCGATTGATATGCGTCCTTGTGCTCTATAGCGGGAATGGGCCGTGTGTCTGTGGTTGACGTGATCGTGATGTGTTCATAGCTGGGTCAGACTGATTTTGTGCACTACATTGTAAAGTATTTCCCCATCAATGAATGTATGCCCTGCGTGTCGACGCGGAGATCCATTCGTGTCGTACGGAGTGCGTGAGCTGATGGGTTTATGTGTAACCACTGAGTCTCTATTATAATACTGTTAATTGTCTGCGCCGTGCACGCTATCTCTGACATATGTGAGACCTTTGTTTGTGACCATGAGTCATACTATGAGATTGTGTTCAACTTATTAACTGGAGCAACTGCTCAGATTGTTTGCCGATACCGGCAATGTCTGAATGAGTGTGTGTGGGTGGAAAGAAAGGATGACGTATCGGTCAACTCATTTTATATTTTAATCTTGTTTCTGAGCATCATGTTTGTTGCCGGCACGGTGATATTTATTTTGCCTTGGTTTCAATCACGGCCATTAGCTTGCCCATGAGGCCGCCATGTTCTTTTCTTATATTCAGGCTATGGGGATGCCTGTGTTTCTCTTTGGGTTTGAATTTTATTTCTTTGGTCCAGAGACGTCTCTCTGCGCTATGTTGTGATCTCTCGCATCTTATTTTAGCTTCTCTGGACCCTTTTTCTTCTCCATGCTGTGTGGGAGCTTTGATTTCTGCGTGGTAATTGTTGAGACGATGTGAAAGTTAAATAGACGCGTATATAAAGAGTTTTATTAATCTCGCGGAAAGAATTACCGAGTTGATCCGTGTGGATTGTATTCACATTACCATATTATGTAGCGAGATTGCAATTGAGACGGTGAGCCCGTCGTATGAATAATTTAAGCTTGGTGTATGAAAAAGCTGTGCTCACGTATTAGTGTTATGACTTCAATTGGATGAGCTCTGCACATGTACGTATCCTTTGTTTTTAATTGCTGACTTCATTTCTTGTTTCTCTTTGAATTTTATTATATCAATAACCCCTCTTAAATTTAGTTGGGATTTTATTGCTAGCAGCTTTAGTCTCATCCCCATTCTGCTTTTGAAATGAGGACCGTTTCCAGTTCAGGGCTGTGTTTGGCCTTTCCTAGTCGCGGTCCACGCCTCGAATCTTCCGACGTATGTGTTTATGGTGAGGTAGGTTGTCGGTAAGGGAGGGGTCTGATCAGGGTGGAGTGGAGTGGAGCGGAGCGAGTGGGTGGACAGCTCACACAGCAGCCATCGTTCAGCGTCGCTTACAACGGCGGGGATGGGAGATTCTTCCACTCCCGCCTTATTCGCCTGATCTGAGCCCATGTGACTTATGATCTAATCCCCAAAGTCAAGACGCCATTACGTGGACAACGGTTGGCTAACAAAGAGGACATCGTAACAGCATCTCGGAGAGAGGTGTCACACGTTAGCGATACACATGCAGCGAATGGTATTCAGCGCCTGTCCCACCATTGGCAACGCACAGTGGAAACCTAGGGTGATTATTTCGAAGGCCTCTAACCAGCGGAGACCTGTCCCTTGTACGTAGTCTTGTGTATATGCTGTCTATACCATAATAAAACAATGTTTACCAATGGCCTGTGTTCTGTAACTTTCCTACGAGAATCTCCTGAAGTCAGAAATTTGTCTTCAGGCACTATGCATAAGTACATGCCCTATATCTCTAAATGCATATCTTAGATTTTCCGTGGTCTCCTGTTCGCGAGAAAAAAAATAGTTTCCATAACTCATGGCTCGACCCTCGTATAACCCCACTGTCGGGAAGCCTGAAAATGGTTTCCCGTGGTTTCCCAATTTCAAACCAGGCAAGTGCTCGGGCTGTACCTTAATTTAAGGCCACGGCCGGTTCCTTCTCATTGCTAGGCCTTTCCTATCCAATCGCCGCCATAAGACCTATCTGTGTCGGTGTGACGTAAACCAAATAGCAAAACATAATAATATAATATCGTCTCTTGAAGAATGAAAGAGTTTTCTCAAGAATAGGAAGGACCATAAAAAGTAGGAATATTAAAACTTCACTAGGCCTCGCTAACAGAAAACCACCAGGGCGGAAAGGGAGCAAAAATTGGCACAGGCACGCAATTAAGTGGAAGCAAGGCCCGATAAAGCTGGGGTGTTGCGATCGCAACTTCTCACAAGTAAGAACATCGATGTTAGGCCCTTGAAAATAATCATAAAGAGTGAAGATGCTAGATTTCATCAGTTCTGAAAACAGCACAAACTTTTATCGCGTTAGAGTGCATACGTGCCACCAAGGCAGGTCACCATGTCCGCCGCACTGCTCCATTGATCCACGACGCGCGTGGCGCCTCCATTATACGTACAAAAGGAGGTTCAGCTATTAAAAAGTGCAAACAAGTGGATTATTACATTTGTTCGCAACTTCCTTCAATCTTACGATTTGACGATGCAGTCTTCAAACATTATCTAAACTGCAAAATCCAGAAGAGATATCCGTCTCCTGTGAGTAGGTGGGGTAACATAACATCCGCGGTATACCCTGCCTGTGGTTAAGAAGTGACCAAACAGGGACCCAGAGGCTTTCAACTTTGGAGTGTGGGTTGACGACCACGGGGCCCTTAGCCGAGTTCTGGTATTGCTTCAACTTACTTGAGCCAGGCTCCTCGTCCTCACGCGCCTAGAACTATCTAGTGCAGACACTTGCTTGGACTACTGGGTACTTGTAAGAAAGGCTAGCATAGTGATGGGACTATGGAATGAAAACTACCGAATTATTCGATAGTCGTCAACTACCGTTACAACCGATTGTCTCCGTTTACATTCGGTTTTTCATTCGGATCGCAAATTCCAATTGTTTGCACTAGTCAGCGCTGAAATCGGCCCCCTCCGTTACGGAGTGAAGTCTGTCATTTATTGTAAAGGAATACAAAGTTGTACAATGATAAATGCAATTTTATTGTTGTGCACCCCGAATGATTAAAACATTAACTTTAAATGAATGGAATTATTTTAAATGAGTATATGCAGTATTACTTGACCCTAGGATGTTGTCTTTTCATTTAGTTTAGTTTGCTGTATTCACATTACTTTAATATGGGATGTCATTACAATAAGGTGTAAACCTAACCTTCGTGTGATATTACCTAACAATTCTTATTTTATGAACAGACGATCTTATATTAACTTGTGGTTAGGGACACAAAAATGCATTTTATTTAAAATGAAATATAACGACCACAATTACTTTAATCGGGATATTTTATCTTATTTCATAGACCAACGCATTTCAGTTTCAAATTACTTCACTCGAAGATTGTGTAACGTTTGTTACTAGTCTCAAAATTTCCGCTTATATCACTACCAACAAAACAAACACGCTATAAAAAGCGGCAGTATAATACAACAATCCACATTTCGGTAGTTACTCGCAAATGACTAATTACTAGTTACTAGTACTACCGCAGTACAAAACGTATATTACTACCTTATAATCGATTTCAAACCGAATGAATCGATAGTCACGCTTAACAAACGGTAGTCTACCGATAGTTCAAAACATTCGATATTCCCATCACTAGGCTAGTACGCTCAGGATGTTTTAAGCAAGCCTTGGACATATGGGAGTGAGGGGAATCCCGCTTCTATTTGAGAGGTCAGAATCACCCCGGCGAAAGTCTAATGGGGCTTACGGATCCAATCTGTAGCTAGCTTCAGGTAGTTCCAGTCTCCAATTTTAGATGGCGCTGGACGTCATTCACAACGTTTTGGATAGTAGTAAGCAGGTTCTGTAAATGGCATGCAAGTAGGCATGAAATGAGCGATATTAATAATTAAAGGCAGTTTACCTCGAAGTGAAGTATTTCAAGTCTAACCTCAATCGGTGGGCCCTTCTAACAAAGAATGTCATAATGTCAAGCATGGTGATAATATTGCTGGATTGCATCGAATTTGACTTTTCCCAATCGAGTAACCTTGTTCGAACTCGTATAGATTTTAAGCGATAATTCCCATGCTGCTATTGCGTTCTATTCTCTTTGATTGTGTTCTTATGTTGTTATTTGAATTGGTTTGAATTCTGTGCCCATGTGTTCTATTCTATCCATGTGCATGCGTTGTTACGAAATCCAGCAAACAAAACGAGAACAATTTGGTATCGATAGAAAGAAAAACTGTTTAGTGCCGAGTGGGGGAATACTCTCGTAATTCTGACATCAGGTTTTATAGCCTTCCAAAACACGAAGGAAGGTAAGAGGTCATATTTTTAGAACCTGCGAAATAATTATATTTTACGGCATAATATCACGTGCAAATTGCCGATTTTGAATTACCTTATACATAACTATTCTGTGTCTAATCACTAACGTTTACTGTTACCATTTTACTCTTTCTATTAAATGATACAGATTCAGCATTTCTAATTGCACTTATATAATTTGTTGCAGATTTAAGGAGTGGGTGTGGCATTTTGCCAAAACGAACGGTTGTCGGGGCTGGCGCCGAAGGACTGTTGAAATTTATATGTATGCAATGTCCACTTCACTAACACATCCTATCAGAACGAGTTACTGGTGAGGCTTAATAGGAATGCTATACCTTCACTTCGTGCACCTTCTCATCCCCTCAATCATGTTTCCCGTGTATATCCCACCTGTCCAGCCTACTCCTCCTGTCTCTCCTATTCCTGTAAAACCGTGTAACCCATTTCTGTCCTCAAGCAATCTTGAGGTCCATCCTTCTTTGCCCATCACCTCAACTCCCACACAACGCTGTGTATCTCGCCTGTCTTTTGGTCCTCCGATCCCAGATGTCTTCGATACAAGTCTAGGATGCCTACCACTTGAGGAATCTTCCAAGCCTTCACTGTTACTGACTCTGTTATTAATGATACCGATGCAGGAAGTACCTCATTATCAACTGGCTCAGGGAGGAGAAAAAGAGGTTAACCTTGTCTCTGCTGAAGATGGATACTAAGGCAGAGGTAACTCCTTCAGAGGAGAAACTTTTGAATTACGGTCAGATGAGAGACAAGGCCTTCTTTCGGTTGCAAAAGAAGTATTGGGCTAAGAAAAAGGAGCTAAGAGATATTTCCTTTTGTAAAAGTAAGCCATTTTTACAGAGGCAAATGTCTACTTCTGTAGCTACTATTTTCACGTCACAATTATGTTGCTCGAAGAAAAGACCACGGGGAAGGCGCTGGACCATAGAAGAAAAGATCTTAGCACACACTGTTTAAAAGAGGAGCCCAAGTCTTCAGTAAAGTTTTGTGCTCCCTTGTAAAAGGACATTGCAACCCTTGATTAATTCTGTGCCCTTCACTGCTGGGATCAATGATGACATCTTCGCCACACTCAAGCACTCACTGAAGGAAATGTCGGATCGTGACAGACTGTGATATCTCCTCTTCGACAATATGTCACTGAGAGAGGGCCTGCGTTACAAGTCGAAATTTGATTGCATTGATGGTTTGGAGTATCGTGGACACCTGAGTAGGACTAACCTTCCGGCGAAGTATGCTCTAGTGTCTAAGCTTCGTGAACTGGTACGGAAGTGGAAGCAGTCCATTGCATTTTACTTCAGTAACAGTGGAATGTCAACAGTGTACCTAAGCAAGCTCATCCTGGAGATGCCCGGTGCTTGTTTTGATGCTGGAGCCAATGTCATGGCAACGGTGTGTGATCTTGGTTCCAGCAACAGAGCAGCACTGAATGAGCTTACGGATAAGAAGTTGTTATCAACTGATGATCCGGTTTTCTCCTTCCGAGGCAGAAGCATTGTCACCATTCTGTATCCTCCCTATCTCCTTAAGTGTGCTCGGAACAGTCTCTTGAGGTATAATGCGAAATTTGTTGTCACGACTACCAGCTTGCAGTTTGAAGGCGTGGCAAGCTAGAAGCACATAGAGGCAATATATGAGGGTAACAAGAAATTTCGATTTCGCGTACTCAAGAAACTGACCGATACACACATAACACCTGATTCCCATGCAAAGATGAATGTCAGCATCGCTGCACAAGTTCTCAGTTACTCTGTTGTTGGTGCCTTGCAAAATGGAGTTCGAAATTGTGAGCTATTTCTCATGCAATTTTAAATGTACAGGCTATACAAAATTACTCCTGACGATCAATATTTAATGTCTAGTTTCATTCGTTCATTCATTATATTATTATTTATTTCAGGCCTCCTGATATCGGGTGGCTTTGCGACCGCAGAATACTGCAAACTTATTGACGACTTAATGGACTCCTTCAGTGGATGTTTGCCGTATTATATCCATCAAGGCTATGAAGCTTTCATGGACAAATATCAAGTCTTTCGACTGCACCTGTGAGAACCTGGCTGCTGAGGTATCTTAATCAGGATGCTCTTGAAAACCTGTTTGGGTTAATTCGATCATATTGTGGTTGCAATGATCATCCCACTATGTGGCAGTTTGTAGATGCACTGAAGACCTGCACCATCAATGGTTTGGTATTTGGAGAAATCCTGCGAGGTTCCAATTGCATAAACGATGATGGAGAGCTTCTGTCCAATTTACGATAGTTCTTTTGTGGTGGTCATGAACCTGATGTGCCCGAAGATAACAATATACCTACTTCCAAGCCTGTGGATGACATAATGCCTGTTACTGTTGATTCTGATGAGGCAAGATTTCCACGTGACAGCGTTATGCGCTCTGCAGCCAATGTTAGTGGCTATATTGCAAAGAGGCTCTGAGACCTTGGTTCCTGGGAGAGTTGCAGGTCTGTTTTGTGTTGTGCTGACACAGATCTTTTTCTGCATTAAGTTATTGACTCTCGAGAGGGCCCCAATCAAAGACGCTTGACATATCCTTCGGAAAGTCTTATTTCTGTTGTTGCTTGTGGCGTGACTCTCTTGAGAAAATATTTGATGCCGATCGAAAGATGGCAGATTTGATTAAAACTCTAGCAGGGAATTTGGAAAGAGAGATTGAATTTTCTTGGCTTCACGATGTTGGTTGTGGCCATGGCAATATTTTATTGCAGAAGTTTCTCAGAGTTCTTTGCCTCATCTGTGTAACTTGGTGGTGCACCAAGTACAATAGGGAAGGCAAAAAAATCTGCTAATAGTTTTACGTTTTATATAATATATAGTTTAACGTTTTATATAATATATGTACTTCACCATGGGATGCTCCTGAAGGTTGTTTATACTAGGAATTCATATTTCGCCCTCTTCTAGTGGTTAGATGAGTGGTGCGGGTAGTGGTAGTGATTTTTTTTTTTTTTTTTTTTCAGGGAAGTACAACTAGGCAACCATCCAAAATTTGAAGAGTATATCATCAGCTTTATCAACTTAACACTCACTTGGCAGTGTTATGTTTTGGCTTCCCTTGTGGCAATTTATTTAAAAAGAACCATTAAAGTGAAGTGATGCATTTAAGTGATATTTTCTTCTCTTTGATACTGTTCTTACAGTTCATTCATGGCTACAGATATATTCAAAACACAAAAGAAGCCAGCAATTCTATACCTTTACGTGACTGGTGTATGATCACACCCTTGAGATCTCGAGTTCTTCTTGGAATCCAAACCCGAGTAGCATGACTTTGTAAATCACATGTTCATTGAACACAGTTACAGTCGTCACCTTCGTCACAGTCATGCGATTTGGCTATAACAACCCATTGTGAAGTGCTGTAAAGTGTTTTTAAAACATAAATTACCTATAGAAGCGGTACTATGAATATTATTATTTTCCACCTATGTGAATTCTGTGTAGGAATATCGTGCATTGATCAAACTCATCACTGTAAGTGTCAAAATCGCTATGTAAAATGTCGGTGATGTGTGAAATTGTGTTTCTGATACTTTCGAAAAATGTTTACATTAACATCAAAGGTTCTTGGAATCTTATATGATTAGTGAGAAGTTTCGAACATTAGACGGTGAGCAGGTTCAGGATATAGAAACAGAATGGGTGGGATACAGGGATGCAGTAGCAGAAACAACTAGGGAATGCCTAGGAACAACTATTTGTAAAGATGGGAAAAGGCGAACGTCTTGGTGGAATGATTAAGTGATGATGATGATGATGATGATGATGATGCTTGTTGTTTTAAGGAGTCTAAGGTCGAAGGTCATCGGCCCTTGATGAAGTGAGAGCAGCTTGTAAACGTAAAAAGAAGGCTTATCAGACAGAAATGGCTCCAAACAAGAGCCGAGGCAGACAGAGATTTGTGCGTAGATGAAATAAACAGAGCGAAACAAATACGGCAGTTGTTGAATCCAAAAAGAAATCGTGGGAAGATTTTGGTAATAACCTGGAAAGGCTACGTCAAGCAGCAGGGAAACCTTTCTGCACAGTAAGGAAGGGAGGGAGGGAAAAAGGAAATGAACAGTGTTTTGAGTTTCAGGTGAACTCATAACAGATCCCACGGTATCACTGGAGAGATGGAGGGAATATTTTGAACATCTCAGCGTAAAAGGAAATCTTCCTGGTGGTGTTGCGAACAGCCAACCTCATGGAGAGGAGGAAAATGATGTTGGTGAAATTACGCCTGAGGAAGTGAAAAGGATGGTAAATAAACTCCATTGTCATAAAGCAGCAGGAATAGATGAAATTAGACCTGAAATGCTGAAGTATAGTGGGAAGGCAGGGATGAAATGGCTTCATAGAGCAGCAAGATTAGCCTGGAGTATTGGTAAGGTACCTTCAGACTGGAAAAAATGAAATGGCGTATGGCTTTTAGTGCCGGGAGTGTCCGAGGACAAGTTCGGCTCGCCACGTGCAGGTCTATTGAACTGGCTGCCGTAGGCGACCTGCGCGTCGTGATAAGGATGAAATGATAATGAACACGTGTTTTAACGGAGAAAATTAAAATATGCACAACGGCGCAGTTAAAGAACATGACAGGGAGCAGGATGAACTCGTCAAATTATGTGTGGAGTGTTGGTAAGGTGCCTTCAGACTGGACAAAAGCAGTATATGCACTTATCTATAAGTAAGGGCACGGGAAGGATTGCAACAACTATCGAGGTACAGTGCATAACAGTCTTGTTTGTACACCAACTTATTGCAACGAAATAACGGTTAAATTTTTGTATACAATTATTCTGTTGTATTTTATTGCCCCTCTCATAATAGATCCACTAATAAACAATGTAAATAATTAAAAAAGCAGATCTGTGATCTTACAATTTAACACAAATACAAGCAATGCACCAAAACTGAACGTTTCATGGTGCAACAATCTTGTTTGTACACTTACAGAAGAAAATGAAAAGTTCACTCAAAAACACTTGTTATCTTGGATTTAATACCCCGATGAGTATCCTCTGGCCTTGAAAACTGCCTTGGACATTCGCTGCATGGAATGAGCCAGTTTATCGCATATTTGAGGGTCGGTTTTACCCCATTCTTTGTTGACTATACTTCCTAACTGGTCAAATGATTGAGCTTTCCTTACATAAACCCTTCTTTTTTAGATCGACCCACAAATGTTCTATGTGATTCAAATCAGGGAATTGGGCAGGAGTTCGCAGTTGCATTGGTACGTTCCATATCAGCCACTGCTTGCAAATATCGGCTGTGTGCTTGGGGTGATTGTCTTGTTGAAAGATGTATGCGAGACCTCAACCCCATTTTTACTGCACTCTGTCTGACATTGTTCTTTAAAATCTTTAAATAACCCCATCTGCCCATGATGCCATTGATGATTTCGATATTACCCAATCCACAAGAAGATATGCACCTGCAAATCATATTTGATCCATCTCTATGACTTACGGTGGGTAGCTTATTTGCAGGTTTATTGGCTGTATTTACTTTTCTCCATATATAACTGTTTCCATCCGAACCGTATAGGGATACTTTGGTCTCTGCTGACCAAATAACTTTGTTCCAGAACATACAATCCTTGTTTTCAAACTCTCTGCAAAATTTCATTCTGGCTTGTCGACTTTTCTTAGCAACAAACGGCCTTTTCCCTGGTCGTCTACCGTGATAATTATATTCCCACAATACCCTACGAATTGTATGACTTGACATTTTCTTCTCCGTACTTCCTTCCAGCATTACGCGGATCTTTGGCGTACTTAAATGTGGATTCGTTTTACTTGTTTCGCAATATTACGTTCATCCCGCCTATTCAGTATTTTATTTTCTTTCCTTGGCAAATTCTTTGTGGCTCCTCTATACCTGAATTTGCTCAATACATAGTGTATTGTGGAATGCGGTTTATTTACTTTGCGTCCAATTTTACGCAGAGACTATCCTTCCATTCCGAGAGATACACTTACACCTTTTAGTTCGTCACTTAACTCTGTTCTTTTATCCATTATGTAACACACGGCCTGGTGCACTAACTGCCAAACTATTTACACTAGCCCAGCACAGATACACACCAGCTAACTAGAAGTGCTCCCGAGCGAATACAAGGGAGTGAATATGTACAAACAAGACTGTTGCAAGCAAATAGGCCACTACACAGCTTATTTCACTACTATTCTTTTAAAATGATGTACCGAGACTTTTGATCTCTAACATTAAATTCTCAACACCTTGCGCAATAACTTACCCAAGTCTCGTGCTTTGGTCATGTGCTATTTAGAAATTATAAAGACATTAAATCTGCTAAGTCGGGTGTGCAAACAAGACTGTTATACACTGTATGCCATTGATTAGTATACCAGGCAAGGTATTCACTGGCATCTTGGAAGGGAGGGTGCGAACAGTAGTTGAGAGGAAGTTGGATGAAAACCAGTGTGGTTTCAGACCGCAGAGGGACTGTCACGATCAGATTTTCAGTATGCGCCAGGTAATTGGAAAATGCTACGAGAAGAATAAACAGTTGTGTTTATGTTTCGTAGATCTAGAGAAAGCATATGACAGGGTACCGAGGGAAAAGTTGTTTCCCAAACTGGGAGACTATGAAATTAAAGGTAGATTATTAAAATCAATCCAAGGCATGTATGTTGACAACTGGGTTTCAGTGAGAATTGATGGTAAAATTTCTTGGTTCAGGGTACTTATAGGGGTTAGATAAGGCAGCAATCTTTCACCTTTGCTGTTCGTAGCTTACATGGATCATCTGCTGAAAGGTATAAAATGGCAGGGAGGGATTCAGTTAGGTGGAAATTTAGTACACAGTCTGGCCTATGCTGACGAGTTGGTTTTAATGGCAGATTGTGCCGAAAGCCTGCAGTCTAATATCTTGGAACTTGAAAATAGGTGCAATGAGTATGATTGGAAATTAGCCTCTCGAAGACTAAACTGATGTCACTAGGTAAGAAATTCAACAGAATTGAATGTCAGATTGGTGATACAAAGCTAGAACAGGTCGATAATTTCAAGTATTCAGGTTGTGTGTTCTCCCAGGATGGTAATATAGTAAGTAAGATTGAATCCAAGGTGTAGTAAAGCTAATGCAGTGAGCTCGCAGTTGCGATCAACAGTATTCTGTAAGGAGGAAGTCAGCTCCCATACGAAACTACCTTTACATCGGTCTGTTTTCAGACCAACTTTGCTTTACGGGAGCGAAGCGGGGTGGACTCAGGATATCTTATTCATAAGTTAGAAGTAACAGAAATGAAAGTAGCGAGAACGATTGCCGGAACAAACGGGTGGGAACAATGGCAGGAGGGTATTCGGAATGAGGAGATAAAGGCTACTTTAGGAATTAACTCGATGGATGAAGCTGTACGCATAAACCTGCTTCCGTGATGGGGTCATGTGGGGCGAATGGAGGAGGATAGGTTACTTAGAAGAATAATGGACTGTTATGGTGGGTAAGAGAAGTAGAGGGAGACCAAGACGACGATGGTTAGACTCAGTTTCTAACTATTTAAAGATAAGAGGTATAGAACTAAATGACGCCACAGCACTAGTTGCAAATAGAGGATTGTGGCGACGTTTGGTAAATTTACAGAGGCTTGCAGACTGAACGCTGAAAGAAATAACAGTCTATAATGATTATGTATGTATGTATGTATGTATGTATGTATGTATGTATGTATGTATGTATGTACGTATGTATGTTATACTCGGTACGCAGCAGTAATCCCATCTATCGGAGGTGAATCGCAGCAGAAGACACGAAGAACACACAACAAAAAATAATGGTCAATGTAATGTTCTTATTGAGCAATGTTATGATATTTCTATATTGTAGGCCTTCACATTTAGTTTTCTCCCGACTCTGACACTAGAGCATCTAATGCATAGCGAGCCCTCCTTTCTTTTATTGACTCCCTCTTGTTATTCAAGCAATCGTTCCTTCAACTTCACAATTTCATCATCATCATCACTACCAATCTTATTATAGTCGCTACGGTAGCACTGCGCAAGACAAATGATCGGATATTGTATTCTCCATAACTTTCATTATGTAGTACTTTTCGATATGATCAATAACACAGGTAGGGATCGAACAGCTGGAATACTATGATGGACCAGTGTGTTACGCGCCAGTAGTATCAGAAAATCTATGAACCAGTGGAACGGCTTGCTAAAAAAAAAAAAAAAAAGAGATATTAACCCCCCAGCTACTTGACGCCAATATCAGGTAGGCTGTTATACTCGATACGCAGCAGTAATCTATCAGAGATGAATGGCAGCAGAAGACACAAAGAACATGACAACAAAAAAATAGAATACGTGACACTTTGCGAGATATCGCAAGACATTGATTGCCAGCGCACCTAACGGAGCGATCTGAAAACTGAGTGTAGTTGTGATGTGATACCGAATAGCTGATGTGTGAAATTTTTGTTCTTGGATTTGCCTTAAGTAGAAGATTTTTGTGAAAATTGAATTTATCCGGTGACAAAACATTTTGGAATTATAATCAGACAAGCATTGAACCGTCTCTGGTAAGGTTTGTGCTGCTTTTAGCTGCAGAAACTTCGAACTTGTTCAGCTATCGAAATCTTTCTTCCGCTTTCCTCGAGAAAAAACAGTGTAAGTAAATTCCAATATTGTAAAATATTAGCGTACACATCACATTAGGTTTACCATTTTGTTGTCAACAAGTATTCTTATCTTGAATTAACTCACATAAATCGAAGGTAGACAATGGCGTAAAAGTTGCACTCATAGGTTAGATTTTAATTTGATGTTTTCTTTCGTTGTAGGTGTGATCAGTGGCTTATCAAATGTAGGATTTAAATGAATTATCACAATTCTTGGATAGTATCACTGTAATGAATAGCCATCGTAAGAAACATCCTTGTATTAAGGGATGGGCTGAAAACATTTCAGCATTAAAATTATTGTGGCAAGAGGTCGAAGCTCAGTATGGTTTCGGATATTTATTCACAAGGAAACACAATATTTTTGGAAAATCAGTTTGCTGTTGTAAGAAATAAGGGTGGAAACAATGTAACCCCTGATTGCCATTACAAATCAGTTACTGCAACCTTCTGAGGACAGCAACTGCGCCATGGATGCAGTAAGTTTTTAGTTATACGATCTGATTTACAGAAACGATTTAAACCATTTGCTATTCAATCTTCAGTAATTAATCCAGTACAGGGAAGAAGATATCCCTGTAAATATTGTTCAACAATGTGCAGATTCATATGTATGCAGCTGGATATGTGCAGAATTGCCTCATGAGAAATGCACAAACAGATTGGTAGGCGGAAATGGAAATAATGATAAACTGAATGCTGTGCATGTTGTTCTGAAGCAATATGAAAATACAGTACTACATTCCTTTTTTCACAATGAATCTGCACATACAATGTATAACAGAGTTAATAATTTGTTTAAAGAACAGTTTATTTGCTATCTTTCTTTAAGCAGACTCAATGTGAAGTTAAGATTAAAGAATTCTGTAAATTGCGATGTTACTCCTATTATATGTGAAAATTAAAGAGATGTGTTTATTGACAACGAATTAAATGTTTTAATAAAATGTTATCTGAATGAAGAAAATGCAAAGATCATGCATATGTAAATAATTGCCTTTAAATAATAATAAAAATTTGGCTCGACGATGAATCATTCAGGACTGGTTATTCAGCTGAATGTACACTGATTGAGCAAATGAAACGAAAATAACAAGTGGCGCAGTAGACAGTTGAGAATAATAAACCAAACTTAAAATGGCACACTAGTTGTAAAAAGTTCGCCATCCCTGGTTTAAGCTATCGGTATGTTGAAAAGCATGTGATATCGTGGTAATAAATGGAAAAATGATGTAACTTCGTAACTGCAAGATGATAATGTTTAGACATTTTTGAATAAACTGAAGTTCTGTAAGTGGGGCTGTTCGTAAAATTGATAATGGGCCTGATAGGTACCGGTATGTATATTTTGTGTATTTTAGGGAGTGCTCTTGCATTTGGTAGTTAGGGGTTCATGTTAATCAATGTCAATGTCTGCTGTTCATTTAACAAAAACGGAGAATTTTTTAGTATTTATTTGAGCTTCTTTTGGATGGTGTTAGTGGGGTCTTTCTTGACAGTATTGAATTTATTATCTGTGAAAAATGCTGTCTTCAGTTTTATCTATGATTACCGTACAGTACGCCTTTATGTACGCTGCCCATGATTTTTTGTTTTAGGTGGTTAAATTGTTTGTTAGCTACTGATTAGTTGTTATTATTGTCCTATTGTTTGTGAATTATCAAGATATTTGAGTTAATATATTATTTGATGAAAAAATTAAAATAAAATAGATAAAACAAAAATATTCTTCTTCCTTTTCTCCTCCTACTAGGCTACTGCTTTTCCCATATATGTGGAGTCGGGGGTGTGAACTGTCTCGCACGTGGATTTGGCCCAAATTTACGGCCGGGTGCCCTTCTTGACGCCAATCCTATATGGAGGGATGTAATCACCAGCTCTCGGATTTTGGGGAAAAGACCTATTTTGTTCTTGAAAAATGACTTAAAATGAAGTTGTGTTTATACGTTTCATGTATTTATAAGGTTAGAAACTGTGGACCTATAGTGCCTAAAAATGTATAAATTGACGTTGAAACCTATATCTAGAATTCGTATTTTTATCCCTAAATCGGTTAAAAATGCATTTTAGTATATTCCGAGAAAATAAAATATTTGCAGACTCGTTTTCAGTACCTTAAACAAAATTTTAAAATCGGTAAGCTGTAAACCACACTCCCCGAAATTCCTTAAGAACCTCCCGCAGCGAACACTCCCCTAGTTTGTCACGAGGCAGGAGACAGTACCCATTGTCCTGCTGGAGCAAAGAACTGCATTTCATTCTGTGATAACATTTCAATATTCCCGTTTGTTCAGTGTGTGAATTATGCCATCTCGTCTTTAACTAAAAGGTGGTTACAGGAGTTTCTCCTGTGACGTTTGCAGCAAAGAGGAGAGTAAAGTTGTTTATTTCCCCCTAAAGAGTTATCATCAAGTTAGCAAAATAAGTATAGTATTTTAATTGATGCCTATTAAAACATGTACAATTGAAGCTGCCTAAACGTATTTTAGGACCTATTTGAGTCTTTTAGGCAGCTAAAATAACTTTTAACATCTGAAGATCCGAGGTCTATCACTATTGCATGTTTCTGCGGCGGTTGGAAGCGCAGTGTGTTTTTGAATATTAAGAGAAAAGTGGTGGAACAAACACTAACACCCAGTCTCCGAGCCAGAAGAAGTAATTAGACGGGATTAAAATCTCCGATCCGGACGGAAATCAAATCCGATACCTTCTGAAACGAAGGGCTGAACGCTGGCCATTCAGCTAAGGATTCGAACAAAACGAGATCATTGAGTTGTTTTATTACTGTCAGTATTAACATTCAACTATCGTAATAGAAAGAAGCAAAAATTATTTAGTTCTATTATTTCTATCAATTTTAAACACGTAACGTTCGCACTTTCAATCTTGCCACCTGGTGTGCAAGGCGCGCCACTGTCAACATGTCTCAGTTTAGTATGGGAAAATACGGAAGTGTCCAGTATTGTCTACAGTGTATTTGATCTTAACTCACCAGCTACACAAGAACCACGTTTATCCGGCCTTCGTTAATCCGGATCGAAAATAGTAAACATTTCTTTTTACTTGTACAGTATTTCTTTTACGGGGTCCATTCTTCTTGAATGTCTTACGCCAAGTATAGTTAAGGGCAGGAATTGGAAGTAAGTCGGCCGCGGTCTATCAAAGGTACCGTCCGGCATTCGCCTGGAACTGAGAATGGGAAACCGTGGACTCAAGAGTTCCTTGACACATTTGTACGTATTCCCATATGCTCGAACGCAAATGTGAACGACGTAAATGACTGGTTGAAAAATGACTAATTCAGGCTACGGTATAATGACAGATGAATACAAATGCCTTTTGTTCCTCGGCAGGTAAGGACTCATGGAGATGCAACAATGCAGCTGGACGAACTGATAGCCTATTTATAATCCCACACTGAAACCACGCCGGCAGAAATGATGTTAGTAAAACGTCTTCGTGATGGTGCTGCGCGCAAATGCTATGCAAATGTAAAAGAGAAAAGGCCCATGCATTATTTTAGTGCATAAAACAGTCGTAAATGTAAGAAAAGTTTTCTTATATTTTTCTGTACAATTGAAAAATGTATTACTCTACAACTTATGTTAATATATTATACAACATATACTGTATTTTTTTCCGGATTATCCGAATTTTCGATAATCCGGAACAGGTCCGGTCCCACTTAATCCGGACGTGGTTCTTGAGTTCTTCCCGCCAATATCAGGCAGCAGTTATACTCGGTACGCAGCAGTAATCCCATCTACCGGAGATGAATGGCAGCAGAAGGCACAAAGAACATGACAACAAAAAATAATGGTCAATGTAATGTTATTGTTGATCAATGTTATGAGCTTTCCATATTGTAGGCCTTCACATTTAGTTTTCTTCCGACTCTGTGATACTAGAGCATCTAATGCAAAGTGAGCCCTCGTTTCTTTCATGACCCCTTGTGTTATTATTCAAGCGATCGTCCCTCCATGATTTTTTTCTCATTCTTATAATCAACTTCACAATTTCATCACCATCACCACCAATCTTATTATAGTCGCTACGGTAACACTGCACAAGACAAATGATCGGATGTTGTATTCTCTATAACTTTTGTTATGTAGCACTTTTCGATATGGTCAATGACATAGGTAATTAAAAATTAAATTTTAGGCACCTTCCCCTAAACTGCCATTTCAACCAGGGTGAATACAATTATTTACTATAGCGCAGACTGTAGTTCCTTATTCCCCGACTCTACACACCGATTTTCATTAAAGTCTGTTTACCCATTTTCTCGTGGCTCGGCGCTGATACGGACTTGGCAACAAAAATAAATTCATGAATATCTCTGTTATCATAGCCGACACGGTAAAAATATAAAGACATAAATGATCGAAAATTTAATGCTGTATAACGTTAGTTATGTAGTATTTATCGATAGGACCAATAACAAATATTTGAGAAATACATTTTAGGTCTTCCCCTAAACTACCATTTTACTCAGCGTGAATAAAATTATTTATGGCTTAGGCTGTAGCAACGTACAGACAACACTCTTATTTTATATATATAACAACATTCATTTTTGTCCTCAATTAAACGAGTAACTAACAACAATTTCCAGCTAAGAATATTACAAAATACTGTATGCTTAGATAATGTTCATCATTACATGGAACGGGGTAGGGCAAGAAATTGTAGTTGGTCTTGGATAGGGTGTGTCTGCTAACTGGCGAGTTGGGAAGAGAAAATGAGCCAAGCAAAACGAGCCCACTGACGGATCTCTCCGTTGCCTCCGGCTGAGGGCCGGTTCTACCATCTGCTGGTAAAGTGGCTGGCAGCTGCCCGGGAGGTAAACTACCTGGGGGTGTAAAGCAGCTGGTACTTTGCGTTGCGTGCAACCACCTCCGCGCAAGCGCTGGGTAGCTACCAGGAGCTAGACACCGATATACGGAGTTGGCTAGACTGATTTTCAGCAACTTCTCACTTACGAGTGTGCTGCTATCTATCGTCAGATGTATGAAGCTCAATTCGATTATCTTATTTCACTGTGCTTGCATCTGTTGATTATCTTCAAAAAGCCTAATAAGGGGAGTCTTAAGAGTTATGGACAACTATTTATGTCAAGCTTTCGTGATTTTAATCTATGAGCTTCAAAATCAATACCTAATTGGGATTAAAATCTCGAGATTACATTTTCTTATGCCAGTTATAACCTGTCATGTCAGGCAGCGTTTTTGGAAAGTATTCTCTTAGTAGATTGGTCAAATCGCTCGCTGCGTAATAGAAGGTACGCAGGTTTTCATCGTATTTCGAATTTACATTAACAAATATTTTCGTTCCCTGCCGTTGTTCGTAACTCTTTCACGCGCTTCCATATACGTATATACACCTAACATCTTCTTTACGGACTTAATGCCCTTGAGCATTCTATCTGCAGGCTTCTGTGAATTGATTAAGTATCTCCACGATGCTCTATTTGCAACTAGCTCTGTGACCTCGTTTAGTTCCACATGCTCCCATTTATTTATAATGCATTTCATTCTAATGTTTATGAAGATAAAGTTGGAAGGTACCGTACTGTTAAAGAACTAATCGGGGTAAATATCCACCATAGGAAGTGGAATTAGGGAATGGAATAGTTTCCAATTTCTTTGAAATAATTTACAAGAAGACTATGTAAACAACTGATAGGGAACCTGCTACCTGGGCGACAGTCCTATACGGTATGCTATATTAATCGTATCATCACTATCTATAAGTAGCACACATATAAAGTAGACATAATATTGTGATTAAACATTTCAATGAAATATGTTATTAACAAAAGAACGTATGAAAAGAGGCATACAGATTAATACAACGCTAATAATGAGGAAAAAAAGGATTCGTCATAATGAAGACTCGAACCTGAAAACCTCGTATTATGAACTGAGCGCGTTAGCCACTACGCTTACGAGGTACCTTGAGGTAATATTGCTACATAGCAACAAGTTATACCTGGAGTTTGAAAACTGAAAAAGTATAATGTTAAATCTCATTTGAAATTATTTCCAAATAGGTTTCGATTTTATATCCTTTTAGAGTTTATTTTTGAAAGCTTGACGTGTAAAATGTGTTCCCTACGCTATCAATGCGAGAGGCTGGTGTAACCGTTGCAACTCTTAGGAAGCATTAATGTTCAAAATCCTGCAATACAATATCGATCACTGTTACAGTATAATGCTTTTTTTCAGTATACTAAGCTAATTTCAGTTGTATGTCACCAGAAATACAGCTAATAATGTTCAGCTCTCAAAACTTGCCCGGCAAGTAAAGTCTTATCGGGTCCTCGAAGTGGCCAATAAATTACGCACCGGGTAACGACGATTTATGCTGCCGATATCGCTACCTGGGAGTGGTCGAACGGAAACAGCCTTTTACGCGCAGGGCAAATTACGCGCTACTTTACCAGTAGGTGGTAGAACTGGCCCTGAGCCACACATCTTCCGGCAACATGTGACTAGAAGCTTTCCCCTGGACGGCTTCTGCGGCGAGAGCGTTTTAAAGGGCATCAATATTTGCATATTAGCAGGCTAACATTCAAAAGATTGGAACGATACGACAATCGGCCATTCATCTTGTATTTTAAACCAAATCATAAATATGCTGTGCTAGAGTTAATATTGTAGCACAAATGGCTGCTGTAACAACTTTTCCACTCGCTTACAAATATGACTCCACTACGCAGGTTAGTACTGTAGACAAGTTTGGTAACGTATCGTGTTATTGTGTTCTTCAACCGCTTATCCCGCGTCCAGGTAGCGGGTCTGTTAAACAGCCGGATGCCGTTCCTGACGACAACCCAATGTGGAAGGATGTAATCACTCTTACGAGACCCTCTGAACCGAAGGCCCAAACACTGAGCATTTCAGCCTAGGAGTCTGACATTATTTGATCGTATTGCCACTCATAATCCGGCTCCATGGCTAATTGGTTAGCGTGCTGGCCTTTGGTCACAGAGGTCCCGGTTCGATTCCCGGCAGGGTCTGGAATTTTAACCCATCATTGGTTAATTTCGCTGGCACGGGGGCTGGGTGTATGTGTTCTCTTCATCATTCCATCTTCACCACGACGCGCAGGTCGCCAACGAGCGTCAAATCAAAAGACCTGCACCTGGCGAGCCGAACATGTCCTCGGACACTCCCGGCACTAAAAGCCATACGCCATTTCATTTCCACTTACAAATACACTGACTGACAGAGCAAATGCAACACCAAGAAGGAGTGGTCAGAACTTTATGCCAATTGCAGGGTAGACTGACGTCACTGAGGTATGCTCATGATGTGAAATGCGCCGCTGTGCTGCGCACGTAGCGAACGATAAATGGGACACGGCGTTGGCGAATGGCCCACTTCGTACCGTGATTTCTCAGCCGACAGTCATTGTAGAACGTGTTGTCGTGTGCCACAGGACACGTGTATAGCTAAGAATGCCAGGCCGCCGTCAACGGAGTCATTTCCAGCAGACAGACGACTTTACGAGGGGTATGGTGATCGGGCTGAGAAGGGCAGGTTGGTCGCTTCGTCAAATCGCAGCCGATACCCATAGGGATGTGTCCACGGTGCAGCGCCTGTGGCGAAGATGGTTGGCGCAGGGACATGTGGCACGTGCGAGGGGTCCAGGCGCAGCCCGAGTGACGTCAGCATGCGAGGATCGGCGCATTCGCCGCCAAGCGGTGGCAGCCCCGCACGCCACGTCAACCGCCATTCTTCAGCATGTGCAAGACACCCTGGCTGTTCCAATATCGACCAGAACAATTTCCCGTCGACTGGTTGAAGGAGGCCTGCACTCCCGGCGTCCGCTCAGAAGACTACCATTGACTCCACAGCATAGACGTGCACGCCTGGCATGGTGCCGGGCTAGAGCGACTTGGATGAGGGAATGGCGGAACGTCGTGTTCTCCGATGAGTCACGCTTCTGTTCTGTCAGTGATAGTCACCGCAGACGAGTGTGGGGCGTCGGCGTGGAGAAAGGTCAAATCCGGCAGTAACTGTGGAGCGCCCTACCGCTAGACAACGCAGCATCATGGTTTGGGGCGCTATTGCGTATGATTCCACGTCACCTCTAGTGCGTATTCAAGGCACGTTAAATGCCCACCGCTACGTGCAGCATGTGCTGCGGCCGGTGGCACTCCCGTACCTTCAGGGGCTGCCCAATGCTCTGTTTCAGCAGGATAATGCCCGCCCACACACTGCTCGCATCGCCCAACAGGCTCTACGAGGTGTACAGATGCTTCCGTGGCCAGCGTACTCTCCGGATCTCTCACCAATCGAACACGTGTGGGATCTCATTGGACGCCGTTTGCAAACTCTGCCCCAGCCTCGTACGGACGACCAACTGTGGCAAATGGTTGACAGAGAATGGAGAACCATCCCTCAGGACACCATCCGCACTCTTATTGACTCTGTACCTCGACGTGTTTCTGCGTGCATCGCCGCTCGCGGTGGTCCTACATCCTACTGAGTCGATGCCGTGCGCATTGTGTAACCTGCATATCGGTTTGAAATAAACATCAATTATTCGTCCGTGCCGTCTCTGTTTTTTCCCCAACTTTCATCCCTTTCGAACCACTCCTTCTTGGTGTTGCATTTGCTCTGTCAGTCAGTGTACTTCAGAAACCGAAACAACATACACACTCGAACACATTACAAAGGGAAGTTTATTGCACCACAGTCGCATACCTCAACTTGAATCTTCAATTTTTTCAGTTGGACAGCCTATAGGGGGGCGTATAGCAATGTGCAGTTGCGAGTGGTTACTACGAGAAGTACTTAGAGACATGTTCATCAACAATTGACCGTAAGGAGCTGGAGTACGTACAATGTTTACATGCATTTATTCATTCATTTTACAGTGCTGTCTTTAGATTATTTTATGTCATAACGTTCCGGAAGAATGTGTTTGCTTTAATGTTGGGTGCATTAATATATACTGGCAGAGCTCTCTTTCACGATCTAGCGAAATTGATTTCAAAACACTGTGGATCTTAGCCGTAAATCGCAAGTAACTCTGTTTAAATATTTTGATTAATACAAAATAACTCTTTACGAAACATATTTTTTTATTTTTTATAAATAGCCAACAAATTATTATAGCAAAGAAATATTTGCAAAGTAAGCTGCAGTAGGCCAACATTTTGAAACATGCTCCTTCGCGGACGTCACTCTCTTCAATCTGTTTGTTGCACTAATGAGAGGCTTCTTGCGTTGAAATCTGCCACGGTAGCCATTTCTCCACAAAACACGACGTATAGTCTAGTTAGGAAGTTCCTTTCGCAGATTGTTTTGTACAAGAGTGCACAGTTTTGGTACACGTAACTTAGGATCGTGTCTAATTTGATGTAAAATCCCTTTCAATGAATATTCTCTCTTGGTTTTCGTCTCAAATACTTCCACGTACCCTCACATTTGAATGTATTGACAATATACTGGATTGTTGAATGCGTTTTATCAACTATAGTACTTATCTCCCTTAACTTTCCCCCTAAGAGCAAGCTGGACAACTATTTTCTTCATGTCGTCTGAGAGCTCTCTTCTTTTCACCATTTCGCACCAATACTTATGTTTTTTGTGCTTTCTGGGATTGTTCGTATATTTTCTGAATGTGGCATGTAATATTTGAGTTCATGTATTAAAAATAGACGTCATAATTTATCAGGTTCCTGCCAGAAAAGTGTAAACAAATATATATTTATTTCATAAAACAGCCAAACTGTGTTCCCTACGTTGCAATACAAACATATCTAAAACCCTCTCCACGACTCAAAAGCGGTTTAAAAAACGAGTTCTAATAAAAAGTGTGGTCTGAAAAAATGTTTGCAGTAATTCGTTGCAAGTCCATAACAACCATCAAGTTAAGAAAATGGTTATGTCTCCGAGGACAACAGAGTGAACAAATCTAGGTACCGGTACTCCGAAAATACGTTAATCTTTTATGGAATTATGCCCATCGAGTTCCCTTTTGAAAATTTTTTGGAAGAAGTTAAATGTAAAACTGCCTCTCTTGCGCGTGTTAAACATATCGCTGCCCAGATTTTACTGAACTAAAAACTGTTGTTTTTTTTTAAATTTGCTATTGGCTTTACGTCGCACCGACAAAGATAGGTCTTATGGCGACGATGGGACAGGAAAGGAAGCGGCCGTGGCCTTAAGGTACAGCCCCAGCATTTGCCTGGTGTGAAAATTGGAAACCACGGAAAACCACCTTCAGGGCTGCCGATAGTGGGATTCGAACTCACTATCTCCCGAATACTGGATACTGGCCGCACTTAAGCGACTGCAGCTATCGAGCTCGGTTAAAAACTGTTTAGGAGAATGTATTTTAAGAAAGATATCGCTGAAACGAGAGCGTACACAACCACACTGGAAATCAAAAAGGAGGACTAGCCGTTGCAAGACCATTATTAATCTTGGACGCAAGCCGTGAAAGAACCCGAAAAGTACCTGGCAGAGGACTGCACGTGGAATATTGGGAAGTGTGTGCGTTTTATTTTTATCTTCTGGTCCACTCACGCGCTCACAGCCAAATAGGACAACGCCCTAAACTAAGAGGGCACGCACGCGGTAGAGATTGCCCAATTTACGTTCACTATTTAGGGCAACGATTATGAAAACAGAAGGCCTTGAAAGAGAGCTTATGTCAACAAGCACGGCAAGCACAAGAATACAAATATCTGCTATCTATTCTCCATACCCCAATTTTAAAACTACGCACTGATAGAGAGGAACGCCCCTCGCCCTGTTTTAAGGCTCTGTGCCGTTATTAATACAACACCTAAAAAAGAACAACTGCGTAAGGCGGACTATCTGAAATCGAGGTATTTGGATCAACGGCTGATAACCTCGTATGCCCAGCTGCGCAGCAACGAAACGTGAAAAAACTGAATTATACTGCCCACCAGCGTCTATTTAGGGGTTGCCTGGTCGAGGCGGTAGAGGTGTGATCGGTTCACCCGGAAGGACGTAGGTTCGATTCCCCGTCAGGAAGTCGTAAAATTTATGAAACGAGATTTCCAATTCCATGGTCCTGAATTTCACTCAACCCACACTAAAAATGAGTACCAGGTTAATTCCTGGAGGCAAAGGCAGCCGGACGTAGAGCTAACCACTCCAACCCACCAACTGTCGAGGTTACGGATAGTGGAAGCCTTTACCTTCCACCCCTTCAGGGGCCTTCATAGCCTGTACGGAGATGACTTTGCTTATTGCTTTGCTTCCAGCGTCTATTTAGTAAACCACGAATTTAGTGTGAAATACCCGTTTACCACATACAGTAACTATTAAACATTGTAGTTGTCCATAATTACGCATATTTCATATAAAACAACTTAATTAAAGATCAAGTAACCAAATTACCAGTTACAGTCACCTAAACTAACATTTTCAACAAACATACATCATTATAGAATGTTAGCAGTAACCAAATTACCTGTCACAGTCACCTAAATTGAGTAACATTTTCAACAAATAAACAAACATACTTATTTGCATACAACATTATAGAATGTTAGCGTTCATCTGTAGGCCTCAGTGATTTAACTACTAAACGCTTCCACAATGATCTATGTCCAACTAGCACTGTGTGACCTCGTTAAGACTCAAACAACTTTTTTTAAAGTCTACTTATTATCGGCGCCTTGGCCATTAATCTCCAAAGTAACTTATCTTCATTTGCCGCATATGATCTCACCACCCAATTTTCATGTAAAAATTAAATTATTTCCACCATTCATGCAGTGTTACACTGGTGTGTCTGAAAGTGTAATGAAATATACTAAAAACGGCGTAATTTTAATCGGCAAAAGTATGAAAAATTCATGTCCAGTAACAGGCGTAATAAGTAAACATTTTGTAAAGTCAATACAGCATGTTTCAAAGACGCTCTGCAACATAATTATCAATAAACCTATGTAGAGAGAGAGACTTCGAATAGTTGTTTACTTCTGTAAAATTAGTTGAATCGGACACGAGGTTTTCTTTCTTACAGGTGGTACTTCCTTGAGCAAAATAACTTAATGGTTGCAGTTTAAGTACAAATTACTGTACTCCTTGCAGATAATGATTGTTATCGCCTCGGTAAAGAATTGTCCGTTCAGCGAGAATGAAAATTCGCATGGTCTCTGTATCTGCACGTAATTGTAATTTAGGGCCAAGACTGAAGTATTATTCTGGATTATGAACATTATGATCAGGGACCACACTAAAGAAGCCACATCCACTATGCACAATACCAGAGTTTGAGATGGTGGTGGTGATTATTGTTTTAAGAGGAAGTACAACTAGGCAACCATCCTCTATATAACACTAATCAGAGAGAACAAAATGGAAGGGACCGACCCTTCGAAAAATGAAGATATCGGCCAAAGGAAGAAAAGGGCCACGAAGGGCGTGAAAATGAAAGACTCCCTAGCCCTTGCAAACCTAATAGCGTCGGGGTCGGAAAAGAACAAGAGTTGACCAGGGGGGAGGGTCGGATAGGATAGATGAAAGTGAGGAGCCTGGCACAAGTAAGTGGAAGCAATGTCAGGACTCAGCTGAGGGCTCCGTGGTCGCCAACCCACGCTCCAGAGTTCAGAGCCCTTGGGGCCCCTTTTAGTAGCCTCTTACGACAGGCAGGGGATACCGTGGGTGTTATTCTACCGCCCCCACCCACAGGGAGAACCAGAGTTTGAATTCGACCTATTTTAAACCGCCGCTATTTGCACTGTGTGAGCCTACACAAATCCAAGCAGACATCCGAATTTCTTAAATCACACTGGTTAGGTTGTTTTTAGCATGCGTACACCCATTCAGACATTAGTGTTAACTGTCTGGAAACTATACCCGGTTTGTGTTACTCTATTCGTGATAAAGCTCGTCAGGATCGAATGAATGCGTCAGGGTGGTGCAACAACAAAGCACGCGTACGAAGTTTTAAAGCCGACATACTCAGAAATAAAGAGTGCTTGTACAAGAGGTGATTATTGTTTAGGCAAGCCATGACTTGACAGTTTTCTAGCCATCACCGCCAAACTGTAGTCATTCCTTCGAGAATATTGGTCAACCAGTTTTTGACCTATATGCCTAGATTTTACCAGGTAACAGGAAAATGCTATTTGCATCACAATTTTTTTTTAATTGAAATCTGGAAAACTGGTCCTTAACACATTCCATAATTAATAGTTAATCTGAGTTTTATTGTCAGGTAAGAGATGTAGGAAGTTAAAAGTTTGTAATTTTGTCTTCCTAACAAAACTCGAAGAAAGCAAAAATAGTAGGGCGAGTGAGTTGACCAAATTTTTAACAAGCCCCCACTAACGTTCCATCCAATCACTGACCCTGTGCACAGGTTTTGTTTTCCACTAGTTTAAAAATTGATGTAACTGAATGGTACAATATAAATACGCCTTCCTGATACTTCCAGAGCAGTAAACATTTATAGCTATACGTCCTTCATATACTACCGAACTGCTGTAAAACATTTTGAAAATATAGAAATAAGAAAATGAAGTCCTTATAACTGGGACTTATTTCTGAACATTTACAGATGCGAGAGCAGTCAACGAATAGAACGAAATTGTCATTCAATAGAGATTAAGCAAACTGAAACTTTGTCGCCATATTTCTTGTATCTTGCGTTACTAAACCAAGTAATTTATTCCCCATTTTTCAAAAATAAATTTAAGAAAGTTTGGCATTTTTGGATCATTGATATTAATTTTTAAACGTAAATTTGCAGTTTTATGGTCCTTAGGTTCTTTACTGGAGCACTTACGCGAGATAGTACATGGTAAAAAACCGTAGTAACGTTCTCTTGATCATAAGAATGCATAACGAGTAATTACTGTATATACTGGAAGATTTCCTGAAAGTTTTATAGGAATATGATAGAAAACAGCAATTACGGGTGTAGACTTTCTCCCCAGCACATGACCAACCCTTTTAGAAGTGGATGTAGGGTGAAAGTAATTACATTTTTTGAAAGAGGAAAAACTAAACAAAATTAAAGCCTAAAATTGAAAATGCCGTATTTTGGATGGAAATTACTACAATTTCAGTAACACTCCCCTTAATGGCAAATACGAGGTTCAGCCTCTCGACGGAGGTTTCTGGATATTTTTTTAAAAGGGTCTCGACACATAGTAAATGGTTTTGCAGAGATTGTAGGTCATCCGCATCGTTCAGCGGCTGAGAATAGATAATTGAAAGCACGTGGGATCCGCTAGACATGAACTGCATAGAGCATGCGTGGAGGTGGCGTGCCAGATGCGACCGTGCCGCATGCGACCCGTGCCACTAGCGACCGCATAATCTGTAACCGTGCCGGATGCGACCGGCGTTGACAGGATGCGACCGGCGTTGACAAGCAAATTGTCATTTGATAAGTTGTGTCATCACCCAAGATAAGGTAAGCTAAACGCAGTGCAATGCAATTTAAAAAGTCTTATAAGCAGCTACTGCCCCTACTTTACATAATACTTCTGGGGATACTCGTTTTACAACACGAAATATGGTGATGCGTTTACGTCTTTTCCCACCGGGCGAGTTGGCCATGCGGTTACAGGCGCGCGGCTGTGAGCTTCCATCCGGGAGATAGTGGATTCGAATCCCACTGTCGGCAACCCTGAAGATGGTTTTCCGTGGTTTCCCATTTTCACATCAGGCAAATGCTAGGGCTGTACCTTAATTAAGGCCACGGCCGCTTCCTTCCCACTCCTAGCCCTTTCCTATCCCATCGTCGCCTTAAGACCTGTCTGTGTCGGTGCGACGTAATACCACTAGCAAAAAAAAAAATCCTAATTCTCTGAAATTATTTACGACCTAGGCCTACTTACTTATCGTGTCCTATTAGTGCCGGGAGTGTCCGAGGACGTGTTCGGCTTGCCTGTTGCGGGTCTTTCTACCTGACGCACATGGGAGGCATGCGCGTCTGGATGTGAGATTATGATAATGAGGTAGGGAAAGATGAAACCCGGTGTCGGCACGTAGCCTACTCCTTTCGAATAATACCAAGGGGTCTGCTCAATGCTTTACGTCCCCATCCGACGGCCGAATCACCATCAACAGCATCATATTCCCTCACTTCATTTGAACACTGTGAAGAGGTTTGGATTTGAATCCAGGCTTTTGGTACGCAATCTAGTGATTACAAATTGTATACACCAGCTTTCCTACCCTGCCGCCTACATTATGATGGTGATTTTTTTTTCATCCTGGCTAAGTGGCTCGACGGCTCAGACGGTTGAGATGCTGGTCTTCCGACTCTAACTTGGCAGGTTCGATACTGGCTCAGTCTGGTGGTATTTGAAGGTGTTCAAATACGTCAGCTTTGTGTCGATGGATTTATTGGCACGTTAAATAAGTCCTGCGGGACTAAACTCCGGCACCTCGGCGTCTCCTTAAGCCATAAAAGTAGTTACTGGGACGTAAATCCAGCAACATTATTATATTTTTCTTTCGACCAACGGCACTCGAATCTGCTAACAACGGTGTCAGACCTTTATTTTAGAAAATACCAAGTTAGTTACTGATAAACAATCTGCCACTTGGCGACAGCCCTTAATGCAGATAAGATGTAAGTGATTGATGGGTCGCATGCGGCACGATGCATATCCGCTCGGTCGCTATTGGCACGATAATGGCCGGGTCGCATCCGGCACGGTCGCATCTGGCACGTAACCTGCGTGGACCTTGCTTAGAAGAGGAATTTCCAACCTTCAACATCCACCAATAACTATTCGGCCCTAAAAGGTGCTGTCAATAGAAGCGTGGGGCCATTTGCCTCAAGAAATGCTCGATGATTTCACCGACTTTTGCGCAAGTCTCGGTCTGAAGAAATAGGTTCCCTTAATATTTTACGAAATCATTTATACAATCCCTCTTAATTTAAATTGTGTGTGGATCAATCTTCATGTCAATTTGTCAATTTTTTAATAGCTAAAGGTATGTATAAAAATATAGAGGCCATAAAGTGGGAAGCAATAAAATAAAATAGAAGTAGTATATCATTACATTTAATTCATTTACCATATACACAATTCGCCACTCTACAATAAAATATACAATATTGTGGCCTGCTTTATCAACTGACAGGAAGTAACATGGTATATGGCACATGCTACTTCACCTTTAACGTCGAAGACTAATGACTGTCATTGGACAACTTCGAACAAACGATAGAAAGGTACTGTTAACTTCATAACAATAAACCGATGCATTATATTACACAAAATGACTTCAAATATCGTGGGCATGCCATTCAGCGTGCAACCTTGAGCTCATTTCGTTCATTGATGTGCTTGGTGTTCGACGGAAGGAACCCAATAAACGTTCCTAAACGGATCGCCAAGGTCACAAAAACGTTGGCATGATTGCACAACTTCAACGAAGTGAGGGGAGAGAGTAATCATTTCGAAAATGTTCTCAAAAACTCAGTCACTGCACTGAAGGACGAAAATCCCACTACTCGGAAAATGAGTAACAGTTACATTTCTCTTCAAATCAGGGCAATCATTCTGTTACGGGGTTATCCGTGGAAGTCAGAGGTGAAAGATGGTGCGGGCTGGAATGGGTCCAACTACAAGTCCGAAAGATGAATTTAAAATTTAAATAAAGGTTATATTTTCAATAGACAACAAGAGTTAAAAGTTTATATAGAATTTGAAAACTTAACAAGTCAATCAGGTACAAGACCAGAAAAGCAAGAATTTAGATATGAACTGGGCTTCAAGCCCCACCTTTTACAATCTCCGAGCTCTCAGCTCACAACCCCAAAATACCAAAGGGCAGAAAACCCTTACTTACATAGAGCATTAGCTCCCAACTTTACATCTCAAGCCTCTCTAAGGCACTTTTACCACACCATAAAGAGCTGACCCGCTCTCGATCTTTCAAGCCTATAAAGGCAATAACAGACTTTTACTCAAACTGCCATCAAGGCATAATAAAGAAACAGGGGTATCTCGTACCCAATCTACTGGGCCTTAGTGTACAAAACTAGGTTAATTTAAATGGCCCAAAACAAAAGGATGGAGGCGTGAATTTGCACTCTTAAATCTACAATTTAAAACCTAAGTGGCGCTAGGCCGATCACACAGGGGCTAATCCCAATCTATGGAGGTGACTAGTATTCAAGATAAATTTAACACATTAAGAAGGAAGAGAAAAACAGTTATGAAAACATAGACACCTCAAAATCAAAATGAAGAGGAGCTCGAGAGGGTAAAGCACTCTATATCCCCGCTTTACAGTTAAAGAGATTGTAGTTTTTACCTAAGAGTGAAAAGGGGTTTACATTTCAAAGTGATTGGTTACATACTAAAGGTTTCGAACCCTCCCCGAGAGTTAAACTGCTGAGCTAGCAAGAAATAAAGATGTTAAAAGGCCATTACCTTGTTGAACAACTGCTGTCCGAAAAAAGAGGCGCTTCCCGCCCCCTGCTGCATATTCACACACTACGCTAGATGTTACTGAAGTGGCCCCGAGACAAGAAAATCATCAGTTTTTATACCCTCGTGGAAAATTCGAGACCTTTCAGGAATGAGTACACACACCCCCTCAATTTTTATTGGTTGACGAATAATTACACATGGAAATTCGAAGAAGAAAGCAATGATTGGAGGAAAACTAATTACAGAAATTACGGATTGGATAAATTCAAAACAGGCGGAAAGAAAGGATTAATGTTGCCAACCCACAAACCGCAGAACAAAATTTAGTAAGGACAAAACTTATGAATACAACATTTCTTTAAGAGAGTTCATTCCATTGCACCAGAGTGTATTACCATCGTTTTTGGTAGAGACATCTGTTAGAGAATGTCCACACTTCTTGATCACTGAAAAACAAAAGTAAATCAAAAACACTCAGTGACATCTTCTGGTAAACCGCAGAGTTAGTTCAGTAGTTAAAGTTCCGGGTTTCTCCAGTAGAGAAGTTTCAATTGGCGTAAGATTTGAACTTGCGTCGTAGAGGTGTACCGCCCGGTACACATTCTACAATACTTGCGTCACGACGTACAGAATATCTGCAGGGGAATTTTAACATTTTCCCAGCACGTCTGTCTAAAAACCGCTCGCGTCAAACTCAGCAAAGTTAAAATTAAGAACACTTTCTTTTGTGCATATGTCACAAGTGTATTTCTTAACAAGTTGTTTCTAATTCCTTCAAAAAATTAAAAGAAACGACAAAATAGTGTGCTCGGAAGAAACTAGACACAATGTATATTTGAACTATTTTAGTATAAATGGACAGCCCCTACATATGCTATAGAAACTGCACAATTGTTACATTTGTTACATTACGCGAGAACGCCAAAGCTGTTTTCGAATGTATATTTAAGTTATTTATTTACAATGGCTTTTATTTTGCGTATTTTTTCCACAAACCGTTAAAGGTACATATAAACAAAAGCCTCCTGCACCATAAAACGTAGTTTCTCACACAGTCAGTTTGGAGTAGTACTATAACTGGCAACATTCTTACAGAAAATTTCATACAACTAGCCTCGCAAACAACTCTACAGAGCATGATAGCAGAATTTTCTTACATCAAATATTATCTCACTCTACCCCACAAAATCCTATTACTTGTCCCCGTATTAGGCTAAATTCGAAGCATTCACACGACAATTTCAGTTGTTAAGTTTCGTACAATAAATACAGCCGAACAGCAATATGAGACATCTCCGGCAATGTATTTCTACTCGTTTCCCACATACAAACATTTTTCAAGTGCTTTAAGTGCCGTGGGTTTTTTAAACATCTCGCAAAGAATAACGGAAGTGGATTATGAGTTTTCTCCAAGATAAATGTGAACAGGTAACCAACTTTTAACTGTCACGTCTTATGAATAATTCTTATAAGTCACATACGTATATGATAGGAGGGAAGGTAAAAATCCTTACAACTGTTGGTTCTTTTAATCGGTATTTTTGGATCAATATTAGTTCTTAACATCGAAAGAATTCACGAGGTAAGTTGACAAACTGCTCGCTCAGGAAGAAAACAAACGTGTATGTAAACACATTAGGTAACATCGTTAGCCACTCCCTGGGTGTAACTACCAGAATTGATGGGAATTCAAACTTCTTTTTTTTTTTTTCTTTCCAAGCCATATGAAGACCTACTGGATAACAGTAAAATAATGGCTACGATCCTACATGGAAGACGTTCCGGAAGAGATAAAACTCCTTCCTGTCAGCACAAACTGCGCGATACTTTTAACAAGTCATCATCTAAATCTGTCGCCTCATTTTTTTAGGACAGTGAGCTGTGCCCCAGAACCTAATGGTCCCCAGAAGTTAGCCAGTGTGTTTACCGTAATTCATGCCGTGTGTGGCTTGCTATGGCCGTAATAATAAAAGATGCATTATGACAGTTCTTAGAGAGGACCGTTTACTGCCTGTCTGGGCGGGAAGAAGGGACTATGGGTTTGCGTGCCTTGGAAACGTGGGTCTAGGTCTACCAAACTTGGAAGCGAACAAGGGTTAACCATTAAAGGAATGATTTAAGAGGAAGGAATCCTCAGGTCGCCACCCAATCCCAAGAGGTGAGATACAAAAAACGGGTTTTCAATCATTTTGATATGAATTGAGAAATGAGTCAAATTTAAAATTGGTACAATAAGCAGCATGCAAACACAGTTTCGGTGAATCAGAGGAATTGTGTCAAACTCGAATGGTGGTCACGGACATGGCACTCAATGCATACGCCATGATTGGCGACATGTTTCAAGCGTTTCCCACCGCCCCAGCCTTTTTATGTACTTAGCATCAATTCGGCACGAAAGTTCATTTCAAATGTAAAAAAAAAAAAAAAAAGTGCGCAGGCTTCCTTAACGACACCCCTTCAAAAGAACAGCAACCCCATTGGCGAAACCACAGACGTTTTTTCTTCTTCCCCGTAATCCCAATTTATGGATATGGCTCATTTTTACGACCGGGTGCCCTTCCCATCGCTAACCCTACGTATTACGGGTTTCTGCATTGTGTCTTGCGCGACAGTCCCCAAACCAGAGGAATTCACCATACGCAGTTAAAATCTTCGGTCTGGCCGGGAATCGAATTGAAGAGCTAAGTACGCAGACTATCCAGCTAAGGAGCCGGACGAAAATTATTACTGATCCTAAACTTGGTTTTTATTTTTGCAAGTTGCTTTACGTCGCACTGACACAGATAGGTGTTATGGCAACGATGGGATAGGAAAGGGCTATGAGCAGGAAAGATACGACCGTGACATTAATCAAGGCCTGGAGTGAAAATGGCAAACCGCGGAAAACCATCTTCAGGGCTGCGAACAATGGATTCGAACCCACTATCTCTCGAATGCAAGATGATAGCTTCGCGGCCAACTCGCTCGGTGATTCCTTTACTCTGTTCTATGCAAATTATACAGAATGTAGCAATAAGGTAGGACACATTCCCCATACGTATTGACATGGGTCAGCGTTCAAAATGTCCTCTGCATCAGCGTAGCCGGGATTCAGTGCAACGCACTGAGACAGATGGATTTTTATGATGATGGGATAGGAAAGGGCTATGAGCAGGAAGGAAGCGGCCGTTACAGTAATTAAAGCCTGGAGTGAAAATGGCAAATCACGGAAAACCATCTTCAGGGCTGCGGTATACTAGTACGTTATGTTCCTGCGCGTTTCCCATGATTAATGTACTATGTAGAGTTCTAGTATGGAAAAAATAGGTTTTCCGGACCATGTACAAATAACAGAGTCTTCTCCTCCTTCTTCTTCCTCTTCTTCTTCGTGTGGGCTGCTGGTGGTGGTGGTGGTGGTGGTGGTGGTGGTGGTGGTGGTGGTGACTATTTTAAGAGGAAGTACACTGGGCAACCATCTTCCACTAACACCAATCAGAGGGAAAAATGAAGGTGCCAGCCAAAGAGAGACAAGGGCGTGAAAATGTAAAACTCCTTAGGCCTCTTCTTAGGGTCGGAAAAGAACAAAAGTTGACCAAGAGAGGTCAGATAGGATAGGTGAAAGAAAGCAGCCTCGCACAAATTGGTGGAAGCAATGTCATGACTCAGCAAAGGACCACGCAGTCGCCAACCCACGCTCCAAAGTTAAGACCCCCTTTTAGTCGCCTCTTACGCCCCCACCCACAAGGGAATATGTCCAGAAAGTTTGACCGCACCTTAATATTACACGCTGTGTAATACGCTCTGAGATGTGCTGCTAATAAAGGCTCCCATTATTCCTAACATCGACACTAAGGAGCACAAAGTGGCCCAGGGTATGTGTGTGGGGGGGGGGTATGTATGTACGTCCAGCCCTTCTCTACGGAGTCGGCTATGAAGCGAGTTTTATGACCGGATGCCCTTCTTGACGTCAACCTCATGAGAGAAGTTTATGAGATGAAAAGGATGGTGTGATATATGGTAGCAGGAAGGGAGAAGGTGATACCCGATGCAGACACATCGCCTATTCCTATCGAATAACGCCAAGGGGTCTGCTCAAGGCTTAACGGTTTTATCCGACAGACGAATCACCCCATCAACAGCGTCACATGCCCTCACTCCGTACATTTTTGCATGCAATCTAGTAGTTTTCTAAGAACCTCTCCTAACCTGCTTGCCAAAATCAATCAATCAATCAATCAATCAATCAATCAATCAATCAATCAATCAATCAATCAATCAATCAATCAATCACTACTGATCTGCATTTAGGGCAGTCGCCCAGGTGGTAGATTCCCTGTGTGTTATTTCTCTAGCCTTTTCTTAAATGGCTGTAAAAAGAATTGGAAATTTATTGAACATTTCCTTTGGTAAATTATTCCAATCCCTAACTCCCCTTCCAATAAATTAATATTTGTCCACATTCTGATGGTGAAGTATTTCTCCGACCAAAGGGACTCGTACCGGATAGCCACGGTAAAATGAAATGGCGTATGGCTTTTAGTGCGGGGAGTGTCCGAGGACAAGTTCGGCTCGCCAGATGCAGGTCTTTTGATTTGACGTCCGTAGGCGACCTGCGAAGACGACACAAACACCCAGCCCCCGTACCAGCGAAATTAACCAATTAAGGTTAAAATTCCCGACCCTGCCTGGAATCAAACACGGGACCCCTGTGACCAAAGGCCAGCACGCCAACCATTTAGCCATGGACCCGGACGCTAGCCACGGTGTCAGACTGTAAAGACGTTAACGACCATAGCCACTATGCGAGCTTTTGTACTTCTGGATTAAGTTGAGCAAATTACAGGGCCAGGGGCACGTTTGGGTGTGCGGAAAATATCAAAGAAGGAAATTGCTCATGCCACTGCTAAACACAATCAAAATTACACCTAAAGAAACGAAGCGCTCGACTCATGTGATAAACTTTCTGTATGAACATACCGTGACATGAGTAACGATCCCGTCATTAACCTGATCAATTATTTCCATTTATAGATATTTAGACTGCATTTTCTCTCATTGCACTGACGTATTACATGCCTGGGAAAAAGTGAGTACAAAAACATTAAGCATGAAAAACAGAAGATCAAGGACAGAATTTTCTTTAGCATATGCAATCAAACATTTCTAACAACCTTGTGCAGGCAAAATTCTCGGAATGCAAGAGAGAAAATCATACGAGGGCTACTAAAAAGGGGATAACTAAGAGTCTGTTCTGACCAATGTTGTTTAAGCTTATAAAATGTTAAAACTCACCTGCCCGCCGCTGTGAACTCCCCCATTCGTGGACGACGGAGCTGGCGGTGGCAGCGACAGCAGACAAGCAGAGCATTGTGGTGCTTGGTAGTAGCCCGACCTCAGACACACAATCTCGGCAGCACTAGGAATTTATGCCTGCACTCATCTCACCATCCCAACAATGTGCTCGCAGTATCCTCGGCGACCAGATTCGCCAACAATCGCACTCAAATACGTACGGGGTTGCTATACTTTTCGGATCCCCTAATAAAATCGGTTCAATAAAAATACGAATGTTCATATTCTTGCTAAATATCGACTAACAAGAGCTACCGGGTACACTTCGTGGTCCACTAGAAGTTGAAAGTTCCACCCGGCTCTGTAAAGCCAGAAACCTCACCACTATGGTAACTTACATCGAGTTAAGGTTTGTGTTAAAGTACTGTATGGATATTCCAGAGGAGGTGAGATCCCCATCGCAACTGGATTTCCGTCTTCCCATCGCCCACAGTTTTTTTTTTTACCAATCATCATCATTCACCAATGGTCTGCATTTAGGGCGGTCGCCTAGGTGGCAGAGTCCCTATCAAATGTATACCTCATATTTACATTTATATATCATTGTTTACCTAGCTTTCCCAAATATTTTCAACGATCTTGGAAATTCATCAAACATGTCCATTGATAATTCATTCCGATTTCTTACTCCTTGTCATATAAATGAATATTTGCCTCAATCTGTTCTCTTGTATTCCAACTTTACCTTCATATTATGATCTTTCCTACTTTTAAAAGCTCCAGTCAAACCTATTTTTCTACTTATGTAATTCCACGCCAACTCACCAGTGACAGCTCGAAATATACCACATAGTCTAGTATCTCGTCTCCTTACTTCCACGTCTTCGTAGCCTAAAGTTGGCAAAATTTTAGTAACGCTACTCCTTTGTCGGAAATCACCCAGAACAAATCGCGCTGCTTTCCTTTGAATATTTTCCGGTTCTCGTATCAAGTAGTCCTGGTGAGAGGTCCCATACACTGGAGCCATACTCTAACTGCCGTCTTACCAGAGATGTATACGCCCTCTCCTTTACGTCCTTACTACAACCCCTAAATATTCTCATAACCCTGTGAAGAGATCTGTAACCTTTCTTAACTATCTCGTTAAAATTATTACCCCAATGAAGATCATTCCTTATATTAACACCTAGGTACTTAACATTGTTCCCCACGAGCTACCATCACCTTATCAACATAATAATTAAAACTAAGAGGACTTTCCCTTTTGGTGAAACTTTTCATCCCCTCTACATTCATACCATTGTCTGCTGCCCATCTGGAAGTCGTTAAATTACAACAGAACAACTATTATAAGATAAGAGATCCTTTCTAAGAGATTACTGCATTAGTGGCAAACAACCAGCACCCACAAAGATAAGTGGAGACATAACTTGGTAAGTTTGCTATCATTACATCCGTTTCTACGTTACAAGCAGACCATCACTTAAGAAAACAACTACGATCAGCAACTGCTCACCCCCTTAACAAACGAGGATGATAGTATACTGTATGGTGGGATGAATCTCAGGGAATCAGGAATGCTGAAGATTGATCTTAGCTCAATGAAACGGTGGTGGGAGTGATTTTTGTTTTAAGAGGAAGTACACCTAGGTATACATCCTGTCAGAACAAACTAAATGGAAACAAACATTAAAATAAATTATTTTTCAACGGAGGAATTTGAAAATGAATGTTAAAAAAACAAGAAAGGGACAGAACAGTACAAATTCATATGCTCTTGATTACTTCACACTCATCACACATAATGTGAATGATGAGATCAGCGGTATGAGTTCGAGTACCTCCTGCAGGCCGAGGATTCTTCTTAGGCCAGGGAGATCACAGTTCTCTGTGAGGATGTGGGCCTCGGTGCAGTCGGCACCACAAGTACACATTGTGGGATCTTCCCTCTTTATAAGGAGGTAAGAGTGCGTAGATCGTCCATGACCTATCCCCAGCCTACACAAAATTACGATCTCTCTCCATAACGGCCGCAAAGAGGACCGCCACACGGTAGTTGTTTTCTTAATTGCTCTCAGCTTGTTGGGAGTACGGACAGCTAGCCACTCCGATTCCCAGGACGCCAAGATGATTCGAGATAGCTGCGAGTGGTGGTTGGTAGTGATTGCTGTTTTAAGAGGAAGTACAAGGTAACAAAATGCTACACCTAGCAAGCATATTAACGGTTCTAGGTTGTAAAAGTACCACTATTTTTCTTTACGTTTGATCAGCAAGTTCATTTCCCGCAATCCCAACGTGGCTCGGAAGCCACGCGAAAGCGATTCTGGTGCCAGCGTCGCACAGCCAATCTAGGTCATAAATCTGCTGCACCGGTGGGTTGTGCGGGAAAACAGGCATCAATAGACTGCAGAGAACTTACCAAGTCGGTACACACGAGAAAGAGGCCTCTTTCTTCACTCAACGCAAACTGCGGAGTTTCCAAGATGGCGAAGAGAGTTAACAGACACTGGGAAGCGAGATCTCCGGGCTAACATTATCGAAGACAAAAGAGCATCCAACAATTTTTCGTATCTCCGAGCCATCCGTGAAGACACGTAGCGCGTTCGTATACGGGTGAGCTAAGTCCTGGAAATACCCTCGATGAACAGGGGCACCCGTATTCACCTTGGATCCACGGAGTAGATATAGCCGTATATCCGGCCGCAGAACTAGCCACGGAGGTACCTCGCTAAGTGTCCGCTGAATACATACACCAATAGCCACATCCAATTCACGACATAAGCTATCAATTAGAATCCCAACCGTCTGTTTGGCATTCGGCCGGACTTGGTACATCTGGTGGTATTGAGTACTAAAGAGACATTAATAAGTTAGATGATGTGGCATTTCCCTAACTTTGGCAGCGTACATAAAGACTATCTGCTGCCGTCTTCTTCGTAAAGGCAGAACTCTCGATTCAGCGAATAGGCTGGGAATCGGGTTAGTACGAAAAGCTCCGGTTGCCAGCCTAACTCCATTATGGTATACACTATCTAAAAGGTTCAGCACCGCACGGTCAGCTCCCACGAAGTGCCGCTAAGAAACTCAAGCATGTAGGCAACCTTCAACTAACTGATGTGGGACTGCCACGTTAAGTCTCTTATCAAAATGGAGACCCAGTAACCTGCAGGTGTCTTACCACTGGTAAGACACTGTTTCGCAAGCGGAGCTCTGCTTCAGGATGCACGACGTCGACAGAACTGTACAACTGAGGTTTTCGCCGCTGAAAATCGAAAACCATGTTGCAGGGCCTATCTGTCGACTCGGTTAATATCTTGCTGCAGCTGTCTCTCAGCAACAGACATCTTTCCAGATCTGAAATGTAGAAGTACCTACAGCGAGGGAAAGACTGCGGGCCCAGCAGCGGCAACTATGCCGTTGATGGCGATTGCGAACAACGTGGCACTCAGTACAGATCTCTGTGGACGTGACACTGAGAAAATGCATTCCCTACTCGGACTCGAAGGAACCGGAGGGACATGCAATTTTCGATCAATATAGGTAGATTTCCTTGAAATCCCCATTGCCGTAGTGTGGAGATAATCCCATATCGCCAAGTAGTGTTGTAAGCATTTTCCAGTCTAAAAATCACGGAGACTAAGCGATCCGTCCGAAGAAAGGCCTAGAGAACGGCGCTCTCCAGTGAGACCAATCTGACCAGATGATCAACGGCAGATCGGCGAGAGCGAAAAACCACACTGGTAGTTTAGTCGGGAGATCTCACCCTTCCAAAGTCCACACGGGTCACCAGTTCACCATCCTTCCAATAGCTTACAGAGGTCATTTGAAAGGCATAATGGCTTATAAATATCCCGAAATTCAGGATTTTTACCTGGATTGGGAATTGGTATTACAATTCCTTCATGACACTGTAACGGTTCAAATCCCGTTACAAACATTCCTCTGTATTATTATTATTTTCAATGTATTATTATTTGACTCCATTCTAAACCCACCAACCTAGGCCCAATGTTTGGGAAGCCAGGCTCTGCCTATCACAAGTCAGGACAAACGGCGAGTGATAGAGGAGTAACACCTCTTTAAAAAACCTTGGTCCAACTGACCCGGCTAGTAGTCCTATGTATGTAAGGGTCTCTTGCCAGGGTTACGATGAAGACCTCAACGGCAGTGAAGGCGGAGAAGACTGACTTCGGAACGGTGGAACTGACGGACGAGGGAACCCTCCTGTTGTTGTTTGAGTCATCAGTCCATAGACTGGTTTGATGCAGCTCTCCATGCCACCCTATTCTGTGCTAACCTCTTCATTTCTACGTAACTATTGCATCCTACATCTGCTCTAATCTGCTTGTCATATACCTTGGTCTACCCCTACCGTTCTTACCACCTACACTTCCTTCAAAAACCAACTGAACAAGTCCTGGGTGTCTTAAGATGTGTCCTATCATTCTATCTCTTCTTCTCGTCAAATTTAGCCAAATCGATCTTCTCTCACCAATTCGATTCAGTATCTCTTCATTCGTGATTCGATCTATCCATCTCACCTTCAGCATTCTTCTGTAACACCACATTTCAAAAGCTTCTATTCTCTTTCTTTCTGAGCTAGTTATCGTCCATGTTTCACTTCCATACAATGCCACGCTCCACACGAAAGTCTTCAAAAACATCTTTCTAATTCCGATATCAATGTTTGAAGTGAGCAAATTTCTTTTCTTAAGAAAGCTCTTCCTTGCTTGTGCTAGTCTGCATTTTATGTCCTCCTTACTTCTGCCATCGTTAGTTATTTTACTACCCAAGTAACAATATTCATCTACTTCCTTTAAGACTTAGTTTCCTAATCTAATATTTCCTACATCACCTGCCTTCGTTCGACTGCACTCCATTATTTTTGTTTTGGACTTGTTTATTTTCATCTTGTACTCCTTACCCAAGACTTCGTCCATACCATTCAGCAACTTCTCGAGATCTTCTGCAGTCTCCGATAAAATAACAATATCATCGGCAAATCTCAATGTTTTGATTTCCTCTCCTTGGACTGTAATTCCCTTTCCAAATTTCTCTTTGATTTACTTTACTGCCTGTTCTATGTAAACATTGAAAAGGAGGGGGGACAAACTGCAGCCTTGCCTCACTCCTTTCTGGATTGCTGCTTCTTTTTCAAAGCCCTCGATTCTTATCACTGCTGACTGACTTTTATACAGATTGTAGATAATTCTTCGTTCTCGGTATCTGATCCCTATCATCTTCAGAATCATAAAAAGCTTGGTCCAATCAACATTATCGAATGCCTTTTCTAGATCTACGAATGCCATGTACGTGGGCGTGTCCTTCTTGATTCGATCCTCTAAGATCAGTCGTAAAGTCAGGATTGCTTCACGTGTTCCTACATTTCTTCTGAAGCCAAATTGATCTTCTCCCAACTCAGCTTCAACTTGTTTTACCATTCTTCTGTAAATAATACGTGTTAAAATTTTGCAGGCATGAGATACTAAACTAATGGTGCGGTAGTTTTCACACCTGTCAGCACCGGCTTTCTTGGGAATAGGTATAACAACATTCTGCCGAAAATCGGATGGGACTTCTGTCTCATACATCTTGCACACTAAATGAAATAACCTTGCCATGCTGGTTTCTCCTAAGGCAGGAACTGCTGTCTTGTAGTCAGAAGTGGGAACTTCAAAGGCTAAGGGAAGAAACCCCGACAGAAAATCAGTAGGCCTGGCTACTTAGAAGGCAGCCCCTTCACCAGGCTTTGGGTGCTGAAGGCCAATAACCTATACGCCCGAGATTAACCTATTACAGAAACATCAACGAAAAGAAGCCGGATGGATAAAATGGATTTGACTTTTAGCATGAAATCGGACACGAGAATTGGAATGTGGAATGTAGACAATGTGGCAGGCAGGAAGATTGTCTGAAGTATCTAGGGAGATGAAGCGATACAGGTTGGACATATTAGGCTTGAGTGAGACGAGATGGACTGGGTTCGGTGAGATAAAGACCCAGGAAGGGGACACGCTGCTATACTCAGGAAGAGAAGAACATAGAGAGGGTGTTGGATTACTGATCACTCAAAAGACAAGGAAGAGTTTGTTAGAATGGTACTCAGTCTCAGAAAGGATTCTAGTAGCTCGATTTGCATCAAGAGTAAGACCAATTACAGTGGTGCAGTGTTATGCACCAACAGAGGCAGGAGAAGAAGTAAAAGAGCAATTTTATGGTCAGCTACATCGAACCCTGTTAAAGGCAAAGAAAAGGGATATAATGGTCGTGATGGGAGACCTGAATATGAACGTTGGCAATGATAACCAAGGAGTGAAAATATAATGGGAAAACATGGTATAGGTAATAGAAATGAGAATGGTGAAAGACTTATTGAATTTTGTAGTAACCACAGCTTGGTGATAGGAGGCACTATCTTCCCTCATAAGAATTGCCATAAAGTGACGTGGGTTTCCCCTGACCATAGAACGGAGAATCAGATCGACCATTTCACTATCAGCAAGACATGGCGAACCTCCCTTTTGGACGTGAGGAACAAGAGGGGGGCAGATGTGGGAAGTGACCATCACTTAGTAGTAGCTACGCTCCGACTTAAGATTGCAAGTACTAGGCACATTCATCAGAAGAGGAGGATAAAGTATAACTGGGATAAACTGAAGAACAAGGAGGTGCAACAATATTTTTCACTAGAATTGAATAACCGATTCCAACAGCTAAGAAAGGAAGAAGGACACGATACTGAACATAATTGGAAGAGGATAGAGAGTACCTACATTAATACCTGTGAAAAGGTCTTAGGCATAAGGGAGAGAGGAAGAGAGGAATGGATTACTTCTGAGACATGGGAAGCCGTGAATCAAAGGAAGGAATGTAAGATAAGACTCAATACCGCAAAAACACAATAAGAGAAGGCCACAAGCTAGAACTGACTTTAATGAACTTAACAAAATAGTGAAGAGGAGATTTCGACGTGACAAACGAGCTTTTATCAATAATCTTCCAACACAAGCTGAGACGGCAGCACAAAACAATGATAGTAACACCCTCTACCACATTACCAAGAGACTAACAGGAAAGTTTTCTAGATCTGACAAGCCAGTGAAAGCCAAAGATGGGAGATTATTGTCCACACAAAAAGAACAGCTAGAAAGATGGAGAGAACACTTTTTGGAGATCTTGAATCGTGAAATAATCGAGGAAGAAGAGACAGAGGTGATGTCCGTAGAAGAGCAGGAAGATGTTGATATCAGTACAGAACCGCCATCAAGAACAGAGATCCAAAGGGCCATTAAACAACTAAAGAATGGCAAAG